>NW_027477063.1:0-103272 GCF_051020955.1 Megalopta genalis
GAATCAAACGAGTTAGCTTCAAATCCATGCGATACATTTCATTTAGCTTCAAATCGATACGATGTAGGAGGCTTAGCTTCAAATCCATGCGATACAAATGATTTAGATTCAGATACTTGCGATATAAGTGATATAGTTTCAAATGCCGTCGAAACTAACGAGTTAGCATCAAATCCATGCAAAACGCATGATTTAGCTTTAAATCAATGCGATGCAGAAGATTTAGCTTCAAATCCATGCGAAACAAATGATTTAGCTTCAAACAATTGAGATATAAGTGATATAGCTTCAAATGCATCCGAAGCAAACGAGTTAGCTTCAAATCCAAGCGATTCACATGATTTAGCTTCAAATCAATGCGATGTAGAAGGTTTAGATTCAAATCCATGCGAAATAAATGATTTAGCTTCAAACAATTGGGATATAAGAGATATAGCTTCAAATGCTGACGAATCAAACGAGTTAGCTTCAAAATAGATGCGATACATATCATTTAACTTCAAATCGATACGAAGTAGAAGGCTTAGCTTCAAATCCATGCGAAACAAATGATTTAGATTCAGATACTTGCGATATAAGTGATATAGCTTCAAATGCATTCGAAACTAACGAGTTAGCTTCAAATCCATGCGAAACACGTGATTTAACTGCAAATCCATGCGATGTCGAAGATTTATCTTCAAATACATGCAAAACAAATGATTTAGCATCAGATACTTGCGATATAACTGATATAGCTTCAAATGCAGTGGAAGCAAACGAGTTAGCATCAAATCCATGCAAAACACATGATTTTGCTTCAAATCAATGCGATGCAGAAGGTTTAGCTTCAAATCCATGCGAAACACATGATTTAGCTGCAAATCCATGGTTTTGTAGAAGATTTATCTTCAAATCCATGCAAAACAAATGATTTTGCATCAGATACTTGCGATATAACTGATATAGCTTCAAATGCAGGGGAAGCAAACGAGTTAGCATCAAATCCATGCAAAACACATGATTTTGCTTCAAATCAATGCGATGCAGAAGGTTTAGCTTCAAATCCATGCGATACAAGTGATTTAGCTTCAAACACTTGGGATATAAGTGATATAGCTTCAAATGCAGACGAATCAAACGAGTTAGCTTCAAATCCATGCGATACATTTCATTTAGCTTCAAATCGATACGATGTAGAAGGCTTAGCTTCAAATCCATGCGATACAAGTGATTTAGATTCAGATACTTGCGATATAAGTGATATAGCTTCAAATGCATTCGAAACTAACGAGTTAGCTTCAAATCCATGCGAAACACGTGATTTAACTGCAAATCCATGCGATGTCGAAGATTTATCTTCAAATCCATGCAAAACAAATGATTTAGCATCAGATACTTGCGATATAACTGATATAGCTTCAAATGCAGTGGAAGCAAACGAGTTAGCATCAAATCCATGCAAAACACATGATTTTGCTTCAAATCAATGCGATGCAGAAGGTTTAGCTTCAAATCCATGCGAAACACATGATTTAGCTGCAAATCCATGGTTTTGTAGAAGATTTATCTTCAAATCCATGCAAAACAAATGATTTAGCATCAGATACTTGCGATATAACTGATATAGCTTCAAATGCAGGGGAAGCAAACGAGTTAGCATCAAATCCATGCAAAACACATGATTTTGCTTCAAATCAATGCGATGCAGAAGGTTTAGCTTCAAATCCATGCGATACAAATGATTTAGCTTCAAACACTTGGGATATAAGTGATATAGCTTCAAATGCAGACGAATCAAACGAGATAGCTTCAAATCCATGCGATACATTTCATTTAGCTTCAAATCGATACGATGTAGAAGGCTTAGCTTCAAATCCATGCGATACAAGTGATTTAGATTCAGATACTTGCGATATAAGTGATATAGCTTCAAATGCCGTCGAAACTAACGAGTTAGCATCAAATCCATGCAAAACGCATGATTTAGCTTTAAATCAATGCGATGCAGAAGGTTTAGCTTCAAATCCATGCGAAACACATGATTTAGCTTCAAACAATGCGATGTAGAAGGCTTAGATTCAAATCCATGCGATACACAAGATTTAGCTTCAAATCAATGCGATGTAGTAGGTTCAGCTTCAAATCCATGCGACACGTATGATTTAGCTTCAAATACTTGCATATAAGTGATATAGCTTCAAAAGCTGTAGGAACAAACGAGGTAGCTTCCATTCCATGCGAGACACATGATTTAGCTTAAAATCAATGCCATGTAAAAGGTTTAGCTTCAAATCCATACGAAACACATGATTTAGCTTCAAATCAATTCGAAGGACAAGGCTTAGATTCAAATCCATGCGAAACAAATGATTTAGCTTCAAATGAATCCGAAGTAGAAGGCTTAGCTTCAAATCCATGCAAAACAAATGGTTTAGCTACAAATACTTGTGATATACATTATTTAGCTACAACTGCATGCGAAACAAACGAGTTAGCTTCAAATCCATGTCATACACATGATTTAGCTTCAAATACTTGCGATATAAGTGATATAGCTTCAAAATCTGTAGGAACAAACGAGGTAGCTTCAATTCCATGCGAGTCACATGATTTAGCTTCAAATCAATGCGATGTAGAAGATTTAGCTTCAAATCCATGCGAAACACATTATTTAGCTGCAAATCAGTGCGAAGTAGAAGGCACGGGTTCAAATCAATGCGATTCAAATGGTTCATCTTCAAATACTTGTGAAAGACATGATTTAGCTTCAACTGCATGCGAAACACATGATTTAGCTTCAAATCAATGCGATGTAGAAGGTTTAGCTTCAAAACCATGCAAAACACGTGATTTAACTTCCAATTAATGCGAAATAGAAGGCTTAACTTCAAATCCATGCGAATCAAATGGTTTAGCTTCAAATACTTGTGATATACGTTATTTGGATTTAACTGCATGCGCAACGAACGAGTTAGCTTCAAAACCATGCGAAACACATGTTTTAGCTGCAAATCAATGCGATATAGAAGGTTCAGCTTCAAAACAATAACAGGTAGAAGGTTTAGCTTCAAATCAATAGAATGTAGAAGGTTTAGCTTCAAATCAATGCGATGTAGAAGGTTTAGCTTCAAATCCATACGAAACACATGATTTAGCTTTAAATCAATTCGAAGAACAAGGCTTAGATTCAAATCCATGCGAAACAAATGTTTTAGCTTCAAATCAATGCGAAGTAGAAGGCTTAGCTTCAAATTCATGGGAAGAAATGGTTTAGCTACATTTACTTGTGATATACATTATTTAGCTACATCTGCATGCGAAACAATCGAGGTAGCATCAAATCCATGCGATACACATGATTTAGCTTCAAATCAATGCGATGTAGAAGGCTTAGCTTCAAGTCCATGCGATACACTAGATTTAGCTTCAAATCAATGCGATGTAGTAGGTTCAGCTTCAAATCCATACGAAACAAATGATTTAGCTTCAAATCAATTCGAAGGACAAGGCTTAGATTCAAACCCATTCGAAACAAATGATTTAGCTTCAAATCAATGCGATGTAGAAGGTTTAGCTTCAAATCAATAAGAGGTAGAAGGTTTAGCTTCAAATCAATAGAATATAGAAGGTTTAACTTCAAATCAATGCGATGTAGGAGGTTTAGCTCCAAATCCATACGAAACACAAGATTTAGCTTCAAATCAATTCGAAGGACCAGGCTTAGATACAAATCCATGCGAAACAAATGATTTAGCTGCAAATCAATGCGATGTAGTAGGTTCAGCTTCAGATCCATGCGATATAAGTGATATAGCTTCAAATGCAGGAGGAACAAACGAGGTAGCTTCAATTCCATGCGAAACAAATGATTTAGCTTCAAATGAATGCGAAGTAGAAGGCTTAGCTTCAAATCCATGCAAAACAAATGGTTTAGCTACAAATACTTCTAATATACATTATTTAGCTACAACTGCATGCGAAACAAACGAGTTAGCTTCAAATCCATGCGATACACATGATTTAGCTTCGAATCAATTCGATGTAGAAGGTTTAGCTTCAAATCCATGCCATACACAAGATTTAGCTTCAAATCAATGCGATGTAGTAGGTTTAGCTTCAAATCCATACGAAACAAATGATTTAGCTTCAAACACTTGGGGTGTAAGTGATATAGCTTCAAATGAAGACTAATCAATCTAGTTAGCTACAAAATCCACGCGATATACATGATTTAGCTTCAAATACTAGCGATATATGTGATGTAGATTCAACTGCAGGCGAAACGAACGAGTTAGCTTCAAATCCATGCGAAACACTTGATTTAGCTGCAAATCAATGCGATGCAGAAGGTTTAGCTTCAAATCCATGCGAAACACATGATTTAGCTGCAAATCCATGGTTTTGTAGAAGATTTATCTTCAAATCCATGCAAAACAAATGATTTAGCATCAGATACTTGCGATATAACTGATATAGCTTCAAATGCAGGGGAAGCAAACGAGTTAGCATCAAATCCATGCAAAACACATGATTTTGCTTCAAATCAATGCGATGCAGAAGGTTTAGCTTCAAATCCATGCGATACAAATGATTTAGCTTCAAACACTTGGGATATAAGTGATATAGCTTCAAATGCAGACGAATCAAATGAGTTAGCTTCAAATCCATGCGATACATTTCATTTAGCTTCAAATCGATACGATGTAGAAGGCTTAGCTTCAAATCCATGCGATACAAGTGATTTAGATTCAGATACTTGCGATATAAGTGATATAGCTTCAAATGCATTCGAAACTAACGAGTTAGCTTCAAATCCATGCGAAACACGTGATTTAACTGCAAATCCATGCGATGTCGAAGATTTATCTTCAAATCCATGCAAAACAAATGATTTAGCATCAGATACTTGCGATATAACTGATATAGCTTCAAACGCAGTGGAAGCAAACGAGTTAGCATCAAATCCATGCAAAACACATGATTTTGCTTCAAATCAATGCGATGCAGAAGGTTTAGCTTCAAATCCATGCGAAACACATGATTTAGCTGCAAATCCATGGTTTTGTAGAAGATTTATCTTCAAATCCATGCAAAACAAATGATTTAGCATCAGATACTTGCGATATAACTGATATAGCTTCAAATGCAGGGGAAGCAAACGAGTTAGCATCAAATCCATGCAAAACACATGATTTTGCTACAAATCAATGCGATGCAGAAGGTTTATCTTCAAATCCATGCGATACAAATGATTTAGCTTCAAACACTTGGGATATAAGTGATATAGCTTCAAATGCAGACGAATCAAACGAGTTAGCTTCAAATCCATGCGATACATTTCATTTAGCTTCAAATCGATACGATGTAGGAGGCTTAGCTTCAAATCCATGCGATACAAATGATTTAGATTCAGATACTTGCGATATAAGTGATATAGCTTCAAATGCCGTCGAAACTAACGAGTTAGCATCAAATCCATGCAAAACGCATGATTTAGCTTTAAATCAATGCGATGCAGAAGATTTAGCTTCAAATCCATGCGAAACAAATGATTTAGCTTCAAACAATTGAGATATAAGTGATATAGCTTCAAATGCATCCGAAGCAAACGAGTTAGCTTCAAATCCAAGCGATTCACATGATTTAGCTTCAAATCAATGCGATGTAGAAGGTTTAGATTCAAATCCATGCGAAACAAATGATTTAGCTTCAAACAATTGGGATATAAGAGATATAGCTTCAAATGCTGACGAATCAAACGAGTTAGCTTCAAAATAGATGCGATACATATCATTTAACTTCAAATCGATACGAAGTAGAAGGCTTAGCTTCAAATCCATGCGAAACAAATGATTTAGATTCAGATACTTGCGATATAAGTGATATAGCTTCAAATGCATTCGAAACTAACGAGTTAGCTTCAAATCCATGCGAAACACGTGATTTAACTGCAAATCCATGCGATGTCGAAGATTTATCTTCAAATACATGCAAAACAAATGATTTAGCATCAGATACTTGCGATATAACTGATATAGCTTCAAATGCAGTGGAAGCAAACGAGTTAGCATCAAATCCATGCAAAAAACATGATTTTGCTTCAAAATCAATGCGATGCAGAAGGTTTAGCTTCAAATCCATGCGAAACACATGATTTAGCTGCAAATCCATGGTTTTGTAGAAGATTTATCTTCAAATCCATGCAAAACAAATGATTTAGCATCAGATACTTGCGATATAACTGATATAGCTTCAAATGCAGGGGAAGCAAACGAGTTAGCATCAAATCCATGCAAAACACATGATTTTGCTTCAAATCAATGCGATGCAGAAGGTTTAGCTTCAAATCCATGCGATACAAGTGATTTAGCTTCAAACACTTGGGATATAAGTGATATAGCTTCAAATGCAGACGAATCAAACGAGTTAGCTTCAAATCCATGCGATACATTTCATTTAGCTTCAAATCGATACGATGTAGAAGGCTTAGCTTCAAATCCATGCGATACAAGTGATTTAGATTCAGATACTTGCGATATAAGTGATATAGCTTCAAATGCATTCGAAACTAACGAGTTAGCTTCAAATCCATGCGAAACACGTGATTTAACTGCAAATCCATGCGATGTCGAAGATTTATCTTCAAATCCATGCAAAACAAATGATTTAGCATCAGATACTTGCGATATAACTGATATAGCTTCAAATGCAGTGGAAGCAAACGAGTTAGCATCAAATCCATGCAAAACACATGATTTTGCTTCAAATCAATGCGATGCAGAAGGTTTTAGCTTCAAATCCATGCGAAACACATGATTTAGCTGCAAATCCATGGTTTTGTAGAAGATTTATCTTCAAATCCATGCAAAACAAATGATTTAGCATCAGATACTTGCGATATAACTGATATAGCTTCAAATGCAGGGGAAGCAAACGAGTTAGCATCAAATCCATGCAAAACACATGATTTTGCTTCAAATCAATGCGATGCAGAAGGTTTAGCTTCAAATCCATGCGAAACACATGATTTAGCTGCAAATCCATGGTTTTGTAGAAGATTTATCTTCAAATCCATGCAAAACAAATGATTTAGCATCAGATACTTGCGATATAACTGATATAGCTTCAAATGCAGGGGAAGCAAACGAGTTAGCATCAAATCCATGCAAAACACATGATTTTGCTTCAAATCAATGCGATGCAGAAGGTTTAGCTTCAAATCCATGCGATACAAATGATTTAGCTTCAAACACTTGGGATATAAGTGATATAGCTTCAAATGCAGACGAATCAAACGAGTTAGCTTCAAATCCATGCGATACATTTCATTTAGCTTCAAATCGATACGATGTAGAAGGCTTAGCTTCAAATCCATGCGATACAAGTGATTTAGATTCAGATACTTGCGATATAAGTGATATAGCTTCAAATGCCGTCGAAACTAACGAGTTAGCATCAAATCCATGCAAAACGCATGATTTAGCTTTAAATCAATGCGAAACAAATGATTTAGCTTCAAACACTTGGGATATAAGTGATATAGCTTCAAATGCAGACGAATCAAACGAGTTAGCTTCAAATCCATGCGATACATTTCATTTAGCTTCAAATCGATACGATGTAGAAGGCTTAGCTTCAAATCCATGCGATACAAGTGATTTAGATTCCGATACTTGCGATATAACTGATATAGCTTCAAATGCAGTGGAAGCAAACGAGTTAGCATCAAATCCATGCAAAACACATGATTTTGCTTCAAATCAATGCGATGCAGAAGGTTTAGCTTCAAATCCATGCGAAACACATGATTTAGCTGCAAATCCATGGTTTTGTAGAAGATTTATCTTCAAATCCATGCAAAACAAATGATTTAGCATCAGATACTTGCGATATAACTGATATAGCTTCAAATGCAGGGGAAGCAAACGAGTTAGCATCAAATCCATGCAAAACACATGATTTTGCTTCAAATCAATGCGATGCAGAAGGTTTAGCTTCAAATCCATGCGATACAAATGATTTAGCTTCAAACACTTGGGATATAAGTGATATAGCTTCAAATGCAGACGAATCAAACGAGTTAGCTTCAAATCCATGCGATACATTTCATTTAGCTTCAAATCGATACGATGTAGAAGGCTTAGCTTCAAATCCATGCGATACAAGTGATTTAGATTCAGATACTTGCGATATAAGTGATATAGCTTCAAATGCCGTCGAAACTAACGAGTTAGCATCAAATCCATGCAAAACGCATGATTTAGCTTTAAATCAATGCGATGCAGAAGGTTTAGCTTCAAATCCATGCGAAACACATGATTTAGCTTCAAATCAATGCGATGTAGAAGATTTAGCTTCAAATCCATGCGAAACACATTATTTAGCTGCAAATCAGTGCGAAGTAGAAGGCTCGGGTTCAAATCAATGCGATTCAAATGGTTCATCTTCAAATACTTGTGAAAGACATGATTTAGCTTCAACTGCATGCGAAACACATGATTTAGCTTCAAATCAATGCGATGTAGAAGGTTTAGCTTCAAAACCATGCAAAACACGTGATTTAACTTCCAATTAATGCGAAATAGAAGGCTTAACTTCAAATCCATGCGAATCAAATGGTTTAGCTTCAAATACTTGTGATATACGTTATTTGGATTTAACTGCATGCGCAACGAACGAGTTAGCTTCAAAACCATGCGAAACACATGTTTTAGCTGCAAATCAATGCGATATAGAAGGTTCAGCTTCAAAACAATAACAGGTAGAAGGTTTAGCTTCAAATCAATAGAATGTAGAAGGTTTAGCTTCAAATCAATGCGATGTAGAAGGTTTAGCTTCAAATCCATACGAAACACATGATTTAGCTTTAAATCAATTCGAAGAACAAGGCTTAGATTCAAATCCATGCGAAACAAATGTTTTAGCTTCAAATCAATGCGAAGTAGAAGGCTTAGCTTCAAATTCATGGGAAGAAATGGTTTAGCTACATTTACTTGTGATATACATTATTTAGCTACATCTGCATGCGAAACAATCGAGGTAGCATCAAATCCATGCGATACACATGATTTAGCTTCAAATCAATGCGATGTAGAAGGCTTAGCTTCAAGTCCATGCGATACACTAGATTTAGCTTCAAATCAATGCGATGTAGTAGGTTCAGCTTCAAATCCATACGAAACAAATGATTTAGCTTCAAATCAATTCGAAGGACAAGGCTTAGATTCAAACCCATTCGAACAAATGATTTAGCTTCAAATCAATGCGATGTAGAAGGTTTAGCTTCAAATCAATAAGAGGTAGAAGGTTTAGCTTCAAATCAATAGAATATAGAAGGTTTAACTTCAAATCAATGCGATGTAGGAGGTTTAGCTCCAAATCCATACGAAACACAAGATTTAGCTTCAAATCAATTCGAAGGACCAGGCTTAGATACAAATCCATGCGAAACAAATGATTTAGCTGCAAATCAATGCGATGTATAAGGTTTAGCTTCAAATCCGTGCGATACACAAGATTTAGCTTCAAATCAATGCGATGTAGAAGGTTCTGCTTCGAATCCACACGACACATATGATTTAGCTTCAAATACTTGCGATATAAGTGATATAGCTTCAAAAGCTGGAGGAACAAACGAGGTAGCTTCAATTCCATACGAAAGACATGATTTAGCTTCAAATCAATGCGATGTAGATAGTTTGCTTCAAATCCATGCGAAACACTTGATTTAGCTGCAAATCAATGCGATGTAGAAGGTTTAGCTTCAAATCCATACGAAACACATGATTTAGCTTCAAATCAATTCGAAGGACAAGGCTTAGATTCAAATCCATGCGAAACAAATGATTTAGCTTCAAATCAATGCGATGTAGAAGGTTTAGCTTCAAATCCATGCGATACACAAGATTTAGCTTCAAATCAATGCGATGTAGAAGGTTCTGCTTCAAATCCACACGACACATATGATTTAGCTTCAAATACTTGCGATATAAGTGATATAGCTTCAAAAGCTGGAGGAACAAACGAGGTAGCTTCAATTCCATACGAAAGACATGATTTAGCTTCAAATCAATGCGATGTAGATAGTTTGCTTCAAATCCATGCGAAACACTTGATTTAGCTGCAAATCAATGCGATGTAGAAGGTTTAGCTTCAAAACAATAAGAGGTAGAAGGTTTAGCTTCAAATCAATAGAATGTAGAAGGTTTAGCTTCAAATACTTGCGATATAAGTGATATAGCTTCAAATGCAGGAGGAACAAACGAGGTAGCTTCAATTCCATGCGAAACAAATGATTTAGCTTCAAATGAATGCGAAGTAGAAGGCTTAGCTTCAAATCCATGCAAAACAAATGGTTTAGCTACAAATACTTCTAATATACATTATTTAGCTACAACTGCATGCGAAACAAACGAGTTAGCTTCAAATCCATGCGATACACATGATTTAGCTTCGAATCAATTCGATGTAGAAGGTTTAGCTTCAAATCCATGCCATACACAAGATTTAGCTTCAAATCAATGCGATGTAGTAGGTTTAGCTTCAAATCCATACGAAACAAATGATTTAGCTTCAAACACTTGGGGTGTAAGTGATATAGCTTCAAATGAAGACTAATCAATCTAGTTAGCTACAAAATCCACGCGATATACATGATTTAGCTTCAAATACTAGCGATATATGTGATGTAGATTCAACTGCAGGCGAAACGAACGAGTTAGCTTCAAATCCATGCGAAACACTTGATTTAGCTGCAAATCAATGCGATGTAGAAGGTTAAGCTTCAAATCCATACGAAACACACGATTTAGCTTCAAATCAATTCGAAGGACAAGGCTTAGATTCAAATCAATGCGAAACAAATGATTTAGCTTCAAATCAATGCGATGTAGAAGGTTTAGCTTCAAATCCATGCGATACACAAGATTTAGTTTCAAATCCATGCGATGTAGAAGGTTCTGCTTCAAATCCATACCACACATATGATTTAGCTTCAAATACTTGCGATATAAGTGATAGAGCTTCAAAAGCTGGAGGAACAAACGAGGTAGCTTCAATTCCATGCGAAACAAATGATTTAGCTTCAAATCAATGCGAAGTAGAAGGGGGAGCTTCAAATCCATGCGAAACAAATGGTTTAGCTACAAATACTTGTGATATACATTATTTAGCTACAACTGCATGCGAAACTACCGAGTTAGCTTCAAATCCATGCGAAACACACGATTTATCTTCAAATCAATGCGATGTAGAAGGTTTAGCTTCAATTCAATAAGAGGTAGAAGGTTTAGCTTCAAATCAATAGAATATAGAAGGTTTAACTTCAAATCAATGCCATGTAGAAGGTTTAGCTTCAAATCAATAAGAAACACATGATTTAGCTTCAAATCAATTCGAAGGACAAGGCTTAGATTCAAATCCATGCGAAGCGAATGATTTAGCTTCAAATGAATGCGAAGTAGAAGGCTTAGCTACAAATCTATGCAAAACAAATGGTTTAGCTACAAATACTTGTGACATACATTATTTAGCTACAACTGCATGCGAAACAAACGAGTTAGCTTCAAATCCATGCGATACATATGATTTAGCTTCATATCAATGCGATGTAAAAGGTTTAGCTTCAAAACAATAAGAGGTAGAAGGTTTAGCTTCAAATCAATAGAATGTAGAAGGTTAGCTTCAAATAAATGCGATGTAGAAGGTTTAGCTTCAAATCCATACGAAACACATGATTTAGCTTCAAATCAATTCGAAGGACAAGGCTTAGATTCAAATCCATGCGAAACAAATGATTTAGCTTCAAATCAATGCGATGTAGAAGGTTTAGCTTCAAATCCATGCGATACACAAGATTTAGCTTCAAATCAATGCGATGTAGAAGGTTCTGCTTCAAATCCACACGACACATATGATTTAGCTTCAAATACTTGCGATATAAGTGATATAGCTTCAAAAGCTGGAGGAACAAACGAGGTAGCTTCAATTCCATACGAAAGACATGATTTAGCTTCAAATCAATGCGATGTAGATAGTTTGCTTCAAATCCATGCGAAACACTTGATTTAGCTGCAAATCAATGCGATGTAGAAGGTTTAGCTTCAAAACAATAAGAGGTAGAAGGTTTAGCTTCAAATCAATAGAATGTAGAAGGTTTAGCTTCAAATCAATGCGATGTAGAAGGATTAGCTTCAAATCCATACGAAACACATGATTTAGCTTCAAATCAATTCGAAGGACAAGGCTTAGATTCAAATCCATGCGAAACAAATGATTTAGCTTCAAATGAATGCGAAGTAGAAGGCTTAGCTTCAAATCCATGCAAAACAAATGGTTTAGCTACAAATACTTGTGATATACATTATTTAGCTACAACTGCATGCGAAACAAACGAGTTAGCTTCTAATCCATGCGATACACATGATTTAGCTTTAAATCAATTCGAAGGACAAGGATTAGATTCAAATCCATGCGAAACAAATGATTTAGCTGCAAATCATTGCGACCTAGAAGGTTTAGCTTCAAATCCATGCGATACACTAGATTTAGCTTCAAATCAATGCGATGTAGAAGGTTCTGCTTCAAATCCATGCGATACACTAGATTTAGCTTCAAATCAATGCGATGTAGAAGGTTCTGCTTCAAATCCATACGACACATATGATTTAGCTTCAAATACTTGCGATATAAGTGATACAGCTTCAAAAGCTGGAGGAACAAACGAGGTAGCTTCAATTCCATGCGAAGCAAATGATTTAGCTTCAAATCAATGCGAAGTAGAAGGCTTAGCTTCAAATTCATGCGAAACAAATGGTTTAGCTACAGATACTTGTGATATATATTATTTAGCTACAACTGCATGCGAAACAAACGAGTTAGCTTCAAATCCATGCGATACACATGAATTAGCTTCAAATACTTGCGATATAAGTGATATAGCTTCAAAAGCTGTAGGAACAAACGAGGTAGCTTCAATTCCATGCGAGACACATGATTTAGCTTCAAATCAATGCGATGTAGAAGGTTTAGCTTCAAATCCATACGAAACATATGATTTAGCTTCAAATCAATTCGAAGGCCAAGGCTTAGATTCAATTCCATACGAAAGACATGATTTAGCTGCAAATCAATGTGATGTAGAAGGTTTAGCTTCAAATCCATGCGATACACACGATTTAGCTTCAAATCAATGCGATGTAGAAGGTTCAGCTTCAAATCCATGCGGCACATATGATTTAGCTTCAAATACTTGCGATATAAGTGATATAGTTGCAAATGGAGGCGAAACGAACGAGTTAGCTTCAAATCCATGCGAAACACATGATTTAGCTGCAAATCAATGCGATATATAAGGTTTAGATTCAAATCCGTGCGATACACTAGATTTAGCTTTAAATCAATGCGATGTAGAAGGTTTAGCTTCAAATCCATGCGAAACACATTATTTAGCTGCAAATCAGTGCGAAGTAGAAGGCTCCGGTTCAAATCAATGCGATTCAAATGATTCATCTTCAAATACTTGTGAAAAACATGATTTAGCTTGAACTGCATGCGAAACACATGATTTAGCTTCAAATCAATGCGATCTAGAAGGTTTAGCTTCAAATCCATGTAAAACACGTGATTTAACTTCCAATTAATGCGAAGTAGGAGGCTTAGCTTCAAATCCATTCGAATCAAGTGGTTTAGCTTCAAATACTTGTGATATACGTTATTTAGATTTAACTGCATGCGCAACGAACGAGTTAGCTTCAAATCCAAACGAAACATATGATTTAGCTTCAAATACTTGCGATATAAATGATATAGTTTCGAATGGAGGCGAAACGAACGAGTTAGCTTCAAATCCATGCGAAACACATGATTTAGCTGCGAATCAATGCGATGTATAAGGTTTAGATTCATATCCGTGCGATACACTAGATTTAGCTTCAAATCAATGCGATGTAGAAGGTTTAGCTTCAAATCCATGCGGCACATATGATTTAGCTTCAAATACTTGCGATATAAGTGATATAGTTTCAAATGGAGGCGAAACGAACGAGTTAGCTTCAAATCCATGCGAAACACATGATTTAGCTGCATATCAATGCGATGTATAAGGTTTAGATTCAAATCCGTGCGATACACTAAATTTAGCTTTAAATCAATGCGATGTAGAAGGTTTAGCTTCAAATCCATGCGAAACACATTATTTTGCTGCAAATCAGTGCGAAGTAGAAGGCTCGGGTTCAAATCAATGCGATTCAAATGGTTCATCTTCAAATACTTGTGAAAAACATGATTTAGCTTGAACTGCATGCGAAACACATGATTTAGCTTCAAATCAATGCGATGTAGAAGGTTCAGCTTCAAATCCATGTAAAACACGTGATTTAACTTCCAATTAATGCGAAGTAGGAGGCTTAGCTTCAAATCTATTCGAATCAAATGGCTTAGCTTCAAATACTTGTGATATACGTTATTTAGATTTAACTACATGCGCAACCAACGAGTTAGCTTCAAATCCATACGAAACATATGATTTAGCTTCAAATCAATTCGAAGGCCAAGGCTTAGATTCGCATCCATGCGAAACAAATGATTTAGCTGCAAATCAATGTGATGTAGAAGGTTCAGCTTCAAATCCACGCGGCACATATGATTTAGCTTCAAATACTTGCGATATAAATGATATAGTTTCAAATGGATGCGAAACGAACGAGTTAGCTTCAAATCCATGCGAAACACATGATTTAGCTGCGAATCAATGCGATGTATAAGGTTTTGCTTCAAATCCATGCAAAAACCGTGATTTAACTTCCAATTAATGGAAAGTAGAAGGCTTAGCTTCAAATCCATTCGAACCAAACGGTTTAGCTTCAAATACTTGTGATATACGTTATTTAGATTTAACTGCATGCGCAACGAACGAGTTAGCTTCAAATCCATGCGAAACACATTATTTAGCTGCAAATCAGTGCGAAGTAGAAGGCTCGGGTTCAAATCAATGCGATTCAAATGGTTCATCTTCAAATACTTGTGAAAGACATGATTTAGCTTCAACTGCATGCGAAACACATGATTTAGATTCAAATCAATGCGATGTAGAAGGTTTAGCTTCAAATCGATACGAAACATATGATTTAGCTTCAAATCAATTCGAAGGCCAAGGCTTAGATTCACATCCATGCGAAACAAATGATTTAGCTGCAAATCAATGTGATGTAGAAGGTTCAGCTTCAAATCCATGCGGCACATATGATTTAGCTTCAAATACTTGCGATATAAGTGATATAGTTTCAAATGGAGGCGAAACGAACGAGTTAGCTTCAAATCCATGCGAAACACATGATTTAGCTGCATATCAATGCGATGTATAAGGTTTAGATTCAAATCCGTGCGATACACTAGATTTAGCTTTAAATCAATGCGATGTAGAAGGTTTAGCTTCAAATCCATGCGAAACACATGATTTAGCTTCAAATCAATTCGAAGGACAAGGCTTAGATTCACATCCATGCGAAACAAATGATTTAGCTGCAAATCAATGTGATGTAGAAGGTTTAGCTTCAAATCCATGCGATACACACGATTTAGCTTCAAATCAATGCGATGTAGAAGGTTCAGCTTCAAATCCATGCGGCACATATGATTTAGCTTCAAATACTTGCGATATAAGTGATATAGTTGCAAATGGAGGCGAAACGAACGAGTTAGCTTCAAATCCATGCGAAACACATGATTTAGCTGCAAATCAATGCGATATATAAGGTTTAGATTCAAATCCGTGCGATACACTAGATTTAGCTTTAAATCAATGTGATGTAGAAGGTTTAGCTTCAAATCCATGCGAAACACATTATTTAGCTGCAAATCAGTGCGAAGTGGAAGGCTCCGGTTCAAATCAATGCGATTCAAATGGTTCATCTCCAAATACTTGTGAAAAAACATGATTTAGCTTGAACTGCATGCGCAACACATGATTTAGCTTCAAATCAATGCGATGTAGAAGGTTTAGCTTCAAATCCATGCAAAACACGTGATTTAACTTCCAATTAATGCGAAGTAGAAGGCTTAGCTTCAAATCCATTCGAATCAAATGGTTTAGCTTCAAATACTTGTGATATACGTTATTTAGATTTAACTGCATGCGCAACGAACGAGTTAGCTTCAAGTCCATACGAAACATATGATTTACCTTCAAATCAATTCGAAGGCAAAGGCTTAGATTCACATCCATGCGAAACAAATGATTTAGCTGCAAATCAATGCGATGTATAAGGTTTAGATTCATATCCGTGCGATACACTAGATTTAGCTTCAAATCAATGCGATGTAGAAGGTTTAGCTTCAAATCCATACGAAACATATGATTTAGCTTCAAATCAATTCGAAGGCCAAGGCTTAGATTCACATCCATGCGAAACAAATGATTTAGCTGCAAATCAATGTGATGTAGAAGGCTTAGCTTCAAATCCATCCGAATCAAATGGTTTAGCTTCAAATACTCGTGATATACGTTATTTAGATTTAACTGCATGCGCAACGAACGAGTTAGCTTCAAATCCATGCGATGTAGAAGGTTTAACTTCAAATCAATAAGAGGTAGAAGGTTTAGCTTCAAATCAATAGAATATAGAAGGTTTAGATTCAAAACAATGCGCTGTACAAGGTTTAGCTTCAAATCCATACGAAACACATGATTTAGCTTCAAATCAATTCGAAGGACAAGGCTTAGATTCAAATCCATGCGAAACAAATGATTTAGCTTCAAATGAATGCGAAGTAGAAGGCTTAGCTTCAAATCCATGCAAAACAAATGGTTTAGCTACAAATACTTGTAATATACATTATTTAGCTACAACTGCATGCGAAACAAACGAGTTAGCTTCAAATCCATGCGATACACATGATTTAGCTTCGAATCAATTCGATGTAGAAGGTTTAGCTTCAAATCCATGTCATACACAAGATTTAGCTTCAAATCAATGCGATGTAGTAGGTTTAGCTTCAAATCCATACGAAACAAATGATTTAGCTTCAAACACTTGGGGTGTAAGTGATATAGCTTCAAATGAAGACTAATCAATCTAGTTAGCTACAAAATCCACGCGATATACATGATTTAGCTTCAAATACTAGCGATATATGTGATGTAGATTCAACTGCAGGCGAAACGAACGAGTTAGCTTCAAATCCATGCGAAACACTTGATTTAGCTGCAAATCAATGCGATGTAGAAGGTTAAGCTTCAAATCCATACGAAACACACGATTTAGCTTCAAATCAATTCGAAGGACAAGGCTTAGATTCAAATCAATGCGAAACAAATGATTTAGCTTCAAATCAATGCGATGTAGAAGGTTTAGCTTCAAATCCATGCGATACACAAGATTTAGTTTCAAATCCATGCGATGTAGAAGGTTCTGCTTCAAATCCATACCACACATATGATTTAGCTTCAAATACTTGCGATATAAGTGATAGAGCTTCAAAAGCTGGAGGAACAAACGAGGTAGCTTCAATTCCACGCGAAACAAATGATTTAGCTTCAAATCAATGCGATGTGGTAGGTTCAGCTTCAAATCCATGCGATATAAGTGATATAGCTTCAAAAAGCAGGAGGAACAAACGAGGTAGCTTCAATTCCATGCGAAACAAATGATTTAGCTTCAAATCAATGCGAAGTAGAAGGGGGAGCTTCAAATCCATGCGAAACAAATGGTTTAGCTACAAATACTTGTGATATACATTATTTAGCTACAACTGCATGCGAAACTAACGAGTTAGCTTCAAATCCATGCGAAACACACGATTTATCTTCAAATCAATGCGATGTAGAAGGTTTAGCTTCAAATCAATAAGAGGTAGAAGGTTTAGCTTCAAATCAATAGAATATAGAAGGTTTAACTTCAAATCAATGCCATGTAGAAGGTTTAGCTTCAAATCAATAAGAAACACATGATTTAGCTTCAAATCAATTCGAAGGACAAGGCTTAGATTCAAATCCATGCGAAGCAAATGATTTAGCTTCAAATGAATGCGAAGTAGAAGGCTTAGCTACAAATCTATGCAAAACAAATGGTTTAGCTACAAATACTTGTGACATACATTATTTAGCTACAACTGCATGCGAAACAAACGAGTTAGCTTCAAATCCATGCGATACACATGATTTAGCTTCATATCAATGCGATGTAGAAGGTTTAGCTTCAAAAACAATAAGAGGTAGAAGGTTTAGCTTCAAATCAATAGAATGTAGAAGGTTAGCTTCAAATCAATGCGATGTAGAAGGTTTAGCTTCAAATCCATACGAAACACATGATTTAGCTTCAAATCAATTCGAAGGACAAGGCTTAGATTCAAATCCATGCGAAACAAATGATTTAGCTTCAAATCAATGCGATGTATAAGGTTTAGCTTCAAATCCATGCGATACACAAGATTTAGCTTCAAATGTAGAATGTTCTGCTTCGAATCCACACGACACATATGATTTAGCTTCAAATACTTGCGATATAAGTGATATAGCTTCAAAAGCTGGAGGAACAAACGAGGTAGCTTCAATTCCATACGAAAGACATGATTTAGCTTCAAATCAATGCGATGTAGATAGTTTGCTTCAAATCCATGCGATACACAAGATTTAGTTTCAATCAATTCGAAGGACAAGGCTTAGATTCACATCCATGCGAAACAAATGATTTAGCTGCAAATCAATGTGATGTAGAAGGTTTAGCTTCAAATCCATGCGATACACACGATTAGCTTCAAATCAATGCGATGTAAAAGGTTCAGCTTCAAATCATGCGGCACATATGATTTAGCTTCAAAATACTTGCGATATAAGTGATATAGTTTCAAATGGAGGCGAAACGAACGAGTTAGCTTCAACTCCATGCGAAACACTTGATTTAGCTCCAAATCAATGCGATGTAGAAGGTTTAGCTTCAAAACAATAAGAGGTAGAAGGTTAGCTTCAAATGAATAGAATGTAGAAGGTTTAGCTTCAAATCAATGCGATGTAGAAGGATTAGCTTCAAATCCATACGAAACACATGATTTAGCTTCAATATCAATTCGAAGGACAAGGCTTAGATTCAAATCCATGCGAAACAAATGATTTAGCTTCAAATGAATGCGAAGTAGAAGGCTTAGCTTCAAATCCATGCAAAACAAATGGTTTAGCTACAAATACTTCTGATATACATTATTTAGTTACAACTGCATGCGAAACAAACGAGTTAGCTTCTAATCCATGCGATACACATGATTTAGCTTCAAATACTTGCGATATAAGTGATATAGCTTCAAAAGCTGTAGGAACAAACGAGGTAGCTTCAATTCCATGCGAGACACATGATTTAGCTTTAAATCAATTCGAAGGACAAGGATTAGATTCAAATCCATGCGAAACAAATGATTTAGCTGCAAATCATTGCGACGTAGAAGGTTTAGCTTGAAATCCATGCGATACACTAGATTTAGCTTCAAATCAATGCGATGTAGAAGGATCTGCTTCAAATCCATGCGATACACTAGATTTAGCTTCAAATCAATGCGATGTAGAAGGTTCTGCTTCAAATCCATACGACACATATGATTTAGCTTCAAATACTTGCGATATAAGTGATACAGCTTCAAAAGCTGGAGGAACAAACGAGGTAGCTTCAATTCCATGCGAAACAAATGATTTAGCTTCAAATCAATGCGAAGTAGAAGGCTTAGCTTCAAATTCATGCGAAACAAATGGTTTAGCTACAGATACTTGTGATATATAATATTTAGCTACAACTGCATGCGAAACAAACGAGTTAGCTTCAAATCCATGCGATACACATGATTTAGCTTCAAATACTTGCGATATAAGTGATATAGCTTCAAAAGCTGTAGGAACAAACGAGGTAGCTTCAATTCCATGCGAGACACATGATTTAGCTTCAAATCAATGCGATGTAGAAGGTTTAGCTTCAAATCCATACGAAACATATGATTTAGCTTCAAATCAATTCGAAGGCCAAGGCTTAGATTCAATTCCATACGAAAGACATGATTTAGCTGCAAATCAATGTGATGTAGAAGGTTTAGCTTCAAATCCATGCGATACACACGATTTAGCTTCAAATCAATGCGATGTAGAAGGTTCAGCTTCAAATCCATGCGGCACATATGATTTAGCTTCAAATACTTGCGATATAAGTGATATAGTTGCAAATGTAGGCGAAACGAACGAGTTAGCTTCAAATCCATGCGAAACACATGATTTAGCTGCAAATCAATGCGATATATAAGGTTTAGATTCAAATCCGTGCGATACACTAGATTTAGCTTTAAATCAATGCGATGTAGAAGGTTTAGCTTCAAATCCATGCGAAACACATTATTTAGCTGCAAATCAGTGCGAAGTAGAAGGCTCCGGTTCAAATCAATGCGATTCAAATGGTTCATCTCCAAATACTTGTGAAAAACATGATTTAGCTTGAACTGCATGCGAAACACATGATTTAGCTTCAAATCAATGCGATGTAGAAGGTTTAGCTTCAAATCCATACAAAACACGTGATTTAACTTCCAATTAATGCGAAGTAGAAGGCTTAGCTTCAAATCCATTCGAATCAAATGGTTTAGCTTCAAATACTTGTGATATACGTTATTTAGATTTAACTGCATGCGCAACGAACGAGTTAGCTTCAAATCCATACGAAACATATGATTTAGCTTCAAATCAATTCGAAGGCAAAGGCTTAGATTCACATCCATGCGAAACAAATGATTTAGCTGCAAATCAATGTGATGTAGAAGGTTCAGCTTCAAATCCATGCGGCACATATGATTTAGCTTCAAATACTTGCGATATAAATGATATAGTTTCGAATGGAGGCGAAACGAACGAGTTAGCTTCAAATCCATGCGAAACACATGATTTAGCTGCGAATCAATGCGATGTATAAGGTTTAGATTCATATCCGTGCGATACACTAGATTTAGCTTCAAATCAATGCGATGTAGAAGGTTTAGCTTCAAATCCATGCGGCACATATGATTTAGCTTCAAATACTTGCGATATAAGTGATATAGTTTCAAATGAAGGCGAAACGAACGAGTTAGCTTCAAATCCATGCGAAACACATGATTTAGCTGCATATCAATGCGATGTATAAGGTTTAGATTCAAATCCGTGCGATACACTAGATTTAGCTTTAAATCAATGCGATGTAGAAGGTTTAGCTTCAAATCCATGCGAAACACATTATTTTGCTGCAAATCAGTGCGAAGTAGAAGGCTCGGGTTCAAATCAATGCGATTCAAATGGTTCATCTTCAAATACTTGTGAAAAACAAGATTTAGCTTGAACTGCATGCGAAACACATGATTTAGCTTCAAATCAATGCGATCTAGAAGGTTTAGCTTCAAATCCATGTAAAACACGTGATTTAACTTCCAATTAATGCGAAGTAGGAGGCTTAGCTTCAAATCCATTCGAATCAAGTGGTTTAGCTTCAAATACTTGTGATATACGTTATTTAGATTTAACTACATGCGCAACGAACGAGTTAGCTTCAAATCCATACGAAACATATGATTTAGCTTCAAATCAATTCGAAGGCCAAGGCTTAGATTCACATCCATGCGAAACAAATGATTTAGCTGCTAATCAATGTGATGTAGAAGGTTCAGCTTCAAATCCATGCGGCACATATGATTTAGCTTCAAATACTTGCGATATAAATGATATAGTTTCAAATGGATGCGAAACGAACGAGTTAGCTTCAAATCCATGCGAAACACATGATTTAGCTGCGAATCAATGCGATGCATAAGGTTTAGCTTCAAATCCATGCAAAACACGTGATTTAACTTCCAATTAATGCGAAGTAGAAGGCTTAGCTTCAAATCCATTCGAATCAAATGGTTTAGCTTCAAATACTTGTGATATACGTTATTTAGATTTAACTGCATGCGAAACAAACGAGTTAGCTTCAAATCCATGCGATACACATGATTTAGCTTCGAATCAATTCGATGTAGAAGGTTTAGCTTCAAATCCATGCCATACACAAGATTTAGTTTCAAATCCATGCGATGTAGAAGGTTCTGCTTCAAATCCATACCACACATATGATTTAGCTTCAAATACTTGCGATATAAGTGATAGAGCTTCAAAAGCTGGAGGAACAAACGAGGTAGCTTCAATTCCACGCGATATAAATGATTTAGCTTCAAATCAATGCGATGTGGTAGGTTCAGCTTCAAATCCATGCGATATAAGTGATATAGCTTCAAAAGCAGGAGGAACAAACGAGGTAGCTTCAATTCCATGCGAAACAAATGATTTAGCTTCAAATCAATGCGAAGTAGAAGGGGGAGCTTCAAATCCATGCGAAACAAATGGTTTAGCTACAAATACTTGTGATATACATTATTTAGCTACAACTGCATGCGAAACTACCGAGTTAGCTTCAAATCCATGCGAAACACACGATTTATCTTCAAATCAATGCGATGTAGAAGGTTTAGCTTCAATTCAATAAGAGGTAGAAGGTTTAGCTTCAAATCAATAGAATATAGAAGGTTTAACTTCAAATCAATGCCATGTAGAAGGTTTAGCTTCAAATCAATAAGAAACACATGATTTAGCTTCAAATCAATTCGAAGGACAAGGCTTAGATTCAAATCCATGCGAAGCGAATGATTTAGCTTCAAATGAATGCGAAGTAGAAGGCTTAGCTACAAATCTATGCAAAACAAATGGTTTAGCTACAAATACTTGTGACATACATTATTTAGCTACAACTGCATGCGAAACAAACGAGTTAGCTTCAAATCCATGCGATACATATGATTTAGCTTCATATCAATGCGATGTAGAAGGTTTAGCTTCAAAACAATAAGAGGTAGAAGGTTTAGCTTCAAATCAATAGAATGTAGAAGGTTAGCTTCAAATAAATGCGATGTAGAAGGTTTAGCTTCAAACCCATACGAAACACATGATTTAGCTTCAAATCAATTCGAAGGACAAGGCTTAGATTCAAATCCATGCGAAACAAATGATTTTGCTACAAATCAATGCGATGCAGAAGGTTTATCTTCAAATCCATGCGATACAAATGATTTAGCTTCAAACACTTGGGATATAAGTGATATAGCTTCAAATGCAGACGAATCAAACGAGTTAGCTTCAAATCCATGCGATACATTTCATTTAGCTTCAAATCGATACGATGTAGGAGGCTTAGCTTCAAATCCATGCGATACAAATGATTTAGATTCAGATACTTGCGATATAAGTGATATAGCTTCAAATGCCGTCGAAACTAACGAGTTAGCATCAAATCCATGCAAAACGCATGATTTAGCTTTAAATCAATGCGATGCAGAAGATTTAGCTTCAAATCCATGCGAAACAAATGATTTAGCTTCAAACAATTGAGATATAAGTGATATAGCTTCAAATGCATCCGAAGCAAACGAGTTAGCTTCAAATCCAAACGATTCACATGATTTAGCTTCAAATCAATGCGATGTAGAAGGTTTAGATTCAAATCCATGCGAAACAAATGATTTAGCTTCAAACAATTGGGATATAAGAGATATAGCTTCAAATGCTGACGAATCAAACGAGTTAGCTTCAAAATAGATGCGATACATATCATTTAACTTCAAATCGATACGAAGTAGAAGGCTTAGCTTCAAATCCATGCGAAACAAATGATTTAGATTCAGATACTTGCGATATAAGTGATATAGCTTCAAATGCATTCGAAACTAACGAGTTAGCTTCAAATCCATGCGAAACACGTGATTTAACTGCAAATCCATGCGATGTCGAAGATTTATCTTCAAATACATGCAAAACAAATGATTTAGCATCAGATACTTGCGATATAACTGATATAGCTTCAAATGCAGTGGAAGCAAACGAGTTAGCATCAAATCCATGCAAAACACATGATTTTGCTTCAAATCAATGCGATGCAGAAGGTTTAGCTTCAAATCCATGCGAAACACATGATTTAGCTGCAAATCCATGGTTTTGTAGAAGATTTATCTTCAAATCCATGCAAAACAAATGATTTAGCATCAGATACTTGCGATATAACTGATATAGCTTCAAATGCAGGGGAAGCAAACGAGTTAGCATCAAATCCATGCAAAACACATGATTTTGCTCCAAATCAATGCGATGCAGAAGGTTTAGCTTCAAATCCATGCGATACAAGTGATTTAGCTTCAAACACTTGGGATATAAGTGATATAGCTTCAAATGCAGACGAATCAAACGAGTTAGCTTCAAATCCATGCGATACATTTCATTTAGCTTCAAATCGATACGATGTAGAAGGCTTAGCTTCAAATCCATGCGATACAAGTGATTTAGATTCAGATACTTGCGATATAAGTGATATAGCTTCAAATGCATTCGAAACTAACGAGTTAGCTTCAAATCCATGCGAAACACGTGATTTAACTGCAAATCCATGCGATGTCGAAGATTTATCTTCAAATCCATGCAAAATAAATGATTTAGCATCAGATACTTGCGATATAACTGATATAGCTTCAAATGCAGTGGAAGCAAACGAGTTAGCATCAAATCCATGCAAAACACATGATTTTGCTTCAAATCAATGCGATGCAGAAGGTTTAGCTTCAAATCCATGCGAAACACATGATTTAGCTGCAAATCCATGGTTTTGTAGAAGATTTATCTTCAAATCCATGCAAAACAAATGATTTAGCATCAGATACTTGCGATATAACTGATATAGCTTCAAATGCAGCGGAAGCAAACGAGTTAGCATCAAATCCATGCAAAACACATGATTTTGCTTCAAATCAATGCGATGCAGAAGGTTTAGCTTCAAATCCATGCGATACAAATGACTTAGCTTCAAACACTTGGGATATAAGTGATATAGCTTCAAATGCAGACGAATCAAACGAGTTAGCTTCAAATCCATGCGATACATTTAATTTAGCTTCAAATCGATACGATGTAGAAGGCTTAGCTTCAAATCCATGCTAAAACAAATAATTTAGAATCAGATACTTGCGATAAACGTGATATAGCTACAAATGCATTCGAAACTAACGAGTTAGCTTCAAATCCATGCGAAACACATGATTTTGCTTCAAATCAATGCGTTGTAGAAGGTTTAGCTCCTAATCCATGCGACACTAATGATTTAGCTTCAAACACTTGGGATATGAGTGTTATAGCATCAAATGCGGGCGAAACGAACGAGTTAGCTTCAAATCCAAGCAAATCACATGATTTAGTTTCAAATCAATGCGTTGTAGAAGGTTTAGCTTCAAATCCAAGCGAAACAAACGATTTAGCTTCAATCAATTGGGATATAAGTGATATAGCTTCAAATGCAGACGAATCAATCGAGTTGACTTCAAAATCCATGCGATACATATCATTTAAATTCAAATCTATACGAAGTAGAAGGCTTAGCTCCAAATTCATGCGAAACAAATGATTTAGGTTCAGATACTTGGGATATAAGTGATATAGCTTCAAATGCAGGGGAAACAGTCGAGTTAGCTTCAAATCCATGCGAAACATATTATTTAGCTTCAAATCAATGTGATGCAGAAGGTTTAGCTTCAAATCCAAGCGAAACACATGATTTAGTTAAAATTAATGCGCTGTAGAAGGTTTAGCTTCACATCCATACGAAACAAATGATTTAGCATCAAACACTTGGGATATAAGTGATATAGCTTCAAATGCAGGGGCAACAAACGAGTTAGCTACAAATCCATACAAAACACATGATTAAGCTTTAAATCAATGCGATGTAGAAGGTTTAGCTTCAAATCCATGCGAAACAAATGATTTAGCTTCAAACACTTGGGATATAAGTGAGATAGCTTTAAATGCAGACGAATCAAAGGAGTTAGCTTCAAAATCCATGCGATACATTTCATTTAGCTTCAAATCGATACAAAGTATAAGGCTTAGCTTCAAATCCATGCGAAACAAATGATTTAGCTTGAAATCGATACGAAGTAGAAGGCTTAGCTTCAAATCCATGCGAAGCTAATGATTTAGATTCAGATACTTGAGATATAAATTATATAGCTTCAAATGAAGGCGAAACTAACGAGTTAGCTTCAAATCCATGCGAAACACATGATTTAGCTGCAAATTCATGCTATGTATAATATTTAGCTTCAAATCCATGCGAAACGAATGATTTAGCTTCATACACTTGGGGTATGAGTGATATAGCTTCAAATGCAGACGAAACAAACGAGTTAGCTTCAAATCCAAGCAAATCACATGATTTAGCTTCAAATCAATACGATGTAGAAGGTTTAGCTTCAAATCCATGCGAAACAAATGATTTATCTTCAAACACTTGAGATATAAGTGATATAGCTTCAAATGCAGACGAATCAGAAGAGTTAGCTTCATATCCAAGTGAAACACATGATCTAGCTTCAAACAATGCGAAGTAGAAGGCTTAGCTTCAAATCCATGCGAAACAAATGATTTAACTTCACATCCATGCGAAACAAATGATTCAGCTTCAAATCAATGCTATGTAGAAGGTTTAGCTTCAAATCCATGCGACACAAATGAATTAGCTTCAAACACTTGGGCTATGAGTGATATAGCTTCAAACGCAGACGAAACAAACGAATTAGGTTCAAATTCATGCGAAACACATGATTTAGCTTGAAATCAATGCGATGTAGAAGGATTAGCTTCAAATCCATGCGACACAAATGAATTAGCTACAAGCACTTGCGATATAAGTGATATAGCTTCAAATGCAGGAGAAACAAATCAGTTAGCTCCAAATACATACGAATCACTTCATTTAGCTGCAAATCAATGCGATGTAGAAGGTTTAGCTTCAAATACATGCGAAACAAATGATTTAGCTTCAGATACTTGCGATATAAGTGATATAGCTTCCAATGCAGACGAAACAAACGAGCTAGCTTCAAATACAAGCGAAACACATGATTTAGCCGGAAATAAATGCGATGTAGAAGTTTTAGCTTCAAATCCATGCGAAACAAATGATTCAGCTTCAAACAATTGGGATATAAGTGATATAGCTTCAAATGCAGACGAATCAAACGAGTTAGCTTCAAAATCCATGCGATACATATCATTTAACTTCAAATCTATACGATGTAGAAGGCTTAGCTCCAAATTCATGCGAAACAAATGATTTAGATTCAGATACTTGAGATATAAATAATATAGCTTCAAATGAAGGCGAAACTAACGAGTTAGCTTCAAATCCATGCGAAACACATGATTTAGCTGCAAATCCATGCTATGTATAATATTTAGCTTCAAATCCATGCGAAACGAATGATTTAGCTTCATACACTTGGGGTATGAGTGATATAGCTTCAAATGCAGACGAAACAAACGAGTTAGCTTCAAATCCAAGCAAATCACATGATTTAGCTTCAAATCAATACGATGTAGAAGGTTTAGCTTCAAATCCATGCGAAACAAATGATTTATCTTCAAACACTTGAGATATAAGTGATATAGCTTCAAATGCAGACGAATCAAAAGAGTTAGCTTCATATCCAAGTGAAACACATGATCTAGCTTCAAACAATGCGAAGTAGAAGGCTTAGCTTCAAATCCATGCGAAACAAATGATTTAACTTCACATCCATGCGAAACAAATGATTCAGCTTCAAATCAATGCTATGTAGAAGGTTTAGCTTCCAATCCATGCGACACAAATGAATTAGCTTCAAACACTTGGGCTATGAGTGATATAGCTTCAAACGCAGACGAAACAAACGAATTAGGTTCAAATTCATGCGAAACACATGATTTAGCTTGAAATCAATGCGATGTAGAAGGATTAGCTTCAAATCCATGCGACACAAATGAATTAGCTTCAAACACTTGGGCTATGAGTGATATAGCTTCAAACGCAGACGAAACAAACGAGTTAGCTTCAAATTCATGCGAATCACATGATTTAGATTCAAATCAATGCGAGTTAGAAGGTTTAGCTTCAAATCCAAGCGATACAAAACATCGAGATTCAGATAATGGGCGATATAAGTGATATAGCTTCAAATGCAGACGAAACAAACATGATAGCTTCATATCCAAGTGAAACAAATGATTTAGCTTTAAACCATTGCGATGTAGAAGGTTTAGCTTCAAATCCATCCGAAACAAATGATTGAGCTTCACACACTTCGGATATAAGTGATATAGCTTCAAATGCAGACGAAACAAACGAGTTAGCCTCAAATCCATTCGAAACAAATGATTTAGCTGCAAATCAGTGCGATGTAGAAGGTTTAGCTTCAAATCCATACGAAACCAATGATTTAGCTTCATATACTTGCGATATAAGTGACATAGCTTCAAGCGCAGACGAAACAAACGAGTTAGCTTCAAATCCAAGCGTATCACATGATTTAGCTTCAAATCAATGCGATGTAGAAGGTTTAGATTCAAATCCAAGCGAAACACATGATTTAGCTTCAAATCATTGCGATGTAGAAGGTTTAGCTTCAAATCCAAGCGAAACAAATGATTTAGCTTCAAACACTTGGGATATAAGTGATGTAGCTTCAAATGCAGACGAATCAAACGAGTTAGCTTCAAAATCCATGCTATTCATATCATTTAGCTTCAAATCGATACGCAGTAGAAGGATTAGCTTCAAATCCATGCGAAACAAATGATTTAGCTTCAAACACTTGGGATATAAGAGATATAACTTCAATTGCAGACGAAACAAACGAGTTAGCTTCAAATCCATGCGAAACACATGAGTTAGCTTGAAATCAATGCGAAGTAGAAGGCATAGCTTCAAATCCTTACGAAACACATGATTTAGCTGCAAATCAATGCGATGTAGAAGATTGAGCTTCAAATCCATGCGAAACAAATGATTTAGCTTCAGATACTTGCGATATAAGTGATATAGCTTCAAATACAGACGCAACAAACGAGTTAGAATCAAGTCCATACATGACACATGATTTTTCTTCAAATACTTGCGATATAAGTGATATAGCTTCAAATGCAGACGAAGCAAACGAGGTAGCTTCAAATCTATGCGTTGTAGAAGGTTTAGCTTCGAAGCCATGCGAAACCAATGATTTTGCTTCAGATACATGCGATATAAGTGATATAGCTTCAAATGCAGACGAAACAAACGAGTCAGCTACGAATCCAAGAGAACCACACGATTTAGCTTCAAATAAATGCGATTTAGAAGTTTTATCTTCAAATACATGCGAAACAAATGATTTAGCTTCAGATACTTGCGATATAAGTGATATAGCATCAAATGCAAGCGAAACGAACGACTTGGCTTCAAATCCATGCTGAAGACATGATTTAGCTGCAAATGAATGTGATGTAAAAGGTTTAGCTTCAAATCCATGCGTCACAAATGATTTAGCTTCAAATCGATAGGAAGTAGAAGGCTTAGCTTCAAATCCATGCGAAACAAATGATTTAGGTTCAGATACTTGCGATATTAGTGATATAGCTTCAAATGCAGGCGAAACGATCGAGTTAGCTTCAAATCCATGCGAAACACATGATTTAGCTTCAAATCAATTGTTGTGTATAATATTTAGCTTCAAATCCATGCGAAACAAATGATTTATCTTCAAACACTTGAGATATAAGTGATATAGCTTCAAATGCAGAAGAAACAAACGAGTTAGCTTCATATCCAAGTGAAACACATGATCTAGCTTCAAACAATGCGAAGTAGAAGGCTTAGCTTCAAACCTATGCGAAACAAATGATTTAGATTCAAATCCATGCGAAACAAATGATTTAGGTTCAGATACTTGCGATATAAGTGATATAGCTTCAAATACAGACGCAACAAACGAGTTAGATTCAAGTCCATACATGACACGTGATTTTTCTTCAAATACTTGCGATATAAGTGATATAGCTTCAAATGCAGACGAAGCAAACGAGGTATCTTCAAATCTATGCGTGGTAGAATTTTTAGCTTCGAAGCCATGCGAAACCAATGATTTTGCTTCAGATACATGCGATATAAGTGATATAGCTTCAAATGCAGACGAAACAAACGAGTCAGCTACGAATCCAAGAGAACCACGCGATTTAGCTTCAAATAATTGCGATTTAGAAGGTTTATCTTCAAATACATGCGAAACAAATGATTTAGCTTCAGATACTTGCGATATAAGTGATATAGCATCAAATGCAAGCGAAACGAACGAGTTGGCTTCATATCCATGCGGAAGACATGATTTAGCTGCAAATCAATGTGATGTAAAAGGTTTAGCTTCAAATCCATGCGACACAAATGATTTAGCTTCAAATCGATACGAAGTAGAAGGCTTAGCTTCAAATCCATGCGAAACAAATGATTTAGGTTCAGATACTTGCGATATTAGTGATATAGCTTCAAATGCATGCGAAACGATCGAGTTAGCTTCAAATCCATGCGAAACACATGATTTAGCTTCAAATCAATTGCGATGTATAATATTTAGCTTCAAATCCATGCGAAACAAATGATTTAGCTTCAAACACTTGGGATATGTGTGTTATAGCATCAAATGCGGGCGAAACGAACGAGTTAGCTTCAAATCCATGCAAAACAATTGATTAAGCTTCAACTCAATGCTATGTAGAAGGTTTACCTTCAAATCCTTGCGACACAAATGATTTAGCTTCAAACACTTGGGATGTGAGTGTTATAGCATCAAATGCGGGCGAAACGAACGAGTTAGCTTCAAATCCATGCGAAACACAGGATTTAGCTGCAAATCAATGCGATGTAGAAGATTTAGCTTCAAATCCATGCGAAACAAATGATTTAGCTTCAGATACTTGCGATATAAGTGATATAGCTTCAAATGCAGACGCTACAAACGAGTTAGATTCAAGTCCATCCAAGACACATGATTTTTCTTCAAATACTTGCGATATAAGTGATATAGCTTCAAATGCAGACAAAGCAAACGAGGTAGCTTCAAATCTATGCGTTGTAGAAGGTTTAGCTTCGAAGCCATGCGAAACCAATGATTTTGCTTCAGATACATCCGATATAAGTTATATAGCTTCAAATGCAGACGAAACAAACGAGTTAGCTACAAATCCAAGAGAATCACACGATTTAGCTTCAAATACATGCGATGTAGAAGGTTTAGCTTCAAATCCATGCGAAACCAATGATTTAGCTTCATATAATTGCGATATAAGTGACATAGCTGCAAACGCAGACGAAACAAACGAGTTAGCTTCAAAATCCATGCGATACATATCATTTAACTTCAAATCGATAACAAGTAGAAGGCTTAGCTACAAATCCATGCGAAACAAATGATTTAGATTCAGATACTTGAGATGTAAGTTATATAGCTTCAAATGCAGGCGAAACTAACGAGTTAGCTTCAAATCCATGCGAAACACATGATTTAGCTGCAAATCCATGCGATGTAGCTGATTTAGCTTCAAAGCCGTGCGAAACAAATGATTTAGCATCAGCTACTTGCTATATAACTGATATAGCTTCAAGTGCAGGGGAAACAAACGAGTTAGCATCAAATCCATGCAAAACACATGATTTAGCGTCAAATCAATGCGATGTAGAATGTTTAGCTTCAAATCCATGAGAAATAAATGGTTTAGCTACAAATACTTGTGATATACATTATTTAGATTCAACTGCATGCGCAACAAACGAATTATCTTCAGATCCATGTGAAACCCATGATTTAGCAGCAAATCAATGGGATGTAGAATGTTTAGCTTCAAATCCATGCGAAACCAATGATTTAGCTTCAAATACTTGGGTTATAAGTGATATAGCTTCCAATGCAGGCGAAACAAACGAGCTAGCTTCGAATACAAGCGAAACACATGATTTAGCTTCAAATCAATGAGATGTAGAAGGTTTAGATTCAAATCCATGCAACACAAACGATTTGGCTTCAAATACTTGCGATATAAATGATATAGCTTCAAATGCAGCCGAACAACTGAGTTAGCTTGAAATCCATGCAAAACACATGATTAAGCTTCAAACAATTGGGATATAAGTGATATAGCTTCAAATGCGGACGATTCAAACGAGTTAGCTACTAAGTCCAAGCGAAACACATGATTTAGCTGCAAATGCATGCGATGTGGATGATTTAAATTCAAATCCGTGCGAAATAAATTATTAAGCATCAGATACTTGCGATATAACTGATATAGCTTCAAATGCAGGGGAAACAAACGAGTTGGCATCAAATCCATGCAAAACACATGATTTAGCGTCAAATCAATGCGATGCAGAAGGTTTAGCTTCAAATCCTTGCGAAGCAAATGATTGAGCTTAAAACAATTGGGATATAAGTGATATAGCGTCAAATGCAGGCGAAACTAACGAGTTAGCTTCAAATCCATGCGAAACACATGATTTAGCTGCAAATCCATGCGATGTAGAAGATTTAGCTTCAAATCCATGCAAAACAACTGAATTAGAATCATATACTTGCGATATAAGTGATATAGCTTCAAATGCAGGGGAAACAAACGAGTTAGCATCAAATCCATCAAAACACATGATTTAGCTGCAAATCAATGCGATGTAGAAGGTTTAGCTTCAAATCCATGCGAAACAAATGATGTAGCTTCAAATCGATACGAACTAGAAGGCTTAAGCTTCATATCCATGCGAAACAAATGATTTAGGTTCAGATACTTGCGATATAAGTGATATAGCTTCAAATGCAGACGAAACGATCGAGTTAGCTTCAAATCCATGCGATACACATGATTTAGCTTCAAATCAATGCGATGTAGAAGGTTTAGCTTCAAATCAATGCGATGTAGAAGGTTTTGCTCCAAATCCATGCGAAACAAATGATTTAGCTTCAAATCGATACGAACTAGAAGGCTTAGCTTCATATCCATGCGAAACAAATGATTTAGGTTCAGATACTTGCGATATAAGTGATATAGCTTCAAATGCAGACGAATCAATCGAGTTAGCTTCAAAATCCATGCGATACATATCATTTAACTTCAAATCTATACGAAGTAGAAGGCTTAGCTCCAAATTCATGCGAAACAAATGATTTAGATTCAGATACTTGCGATATAAGTGATATAGCTTCAAATGCAGGGGAAACAGTCGAGTTAGCTTCAAATCCATGCGAAACATATTATTTAGCTTCAAATCAATGTGATGCAGAAGGTTTAGCTTCAAATCCAAGCGAACCACATGATTTAGTTAAAATTAATGCGCTGTAGAAGGTTTAGCTTCAAATCCATACGAAACAAATGATTTAGCATCAAACACTTGGGATATAAGTGATATAGCTTAAAATGCAGGGGCAACAAACGAGTTAGCTACAAATCCATACAAAACACATGATTAAGCTTTAAATCAATGCGATGTAGAAGGTTTAGCTTCAAATCCATGCGAAACAAATGATTTAGCTTCAAACACTTGGGATATAAGTGAGATAGCTTTAAATGCAGACGAATCAAAGGAGTTAGCTTCAAAATCCATGCGATACATTTCATTTAGCTTCAAGTCGATACGAAGTAGAAGGCTTAGCTACAAATCCATGCGAAACAAATGATGTAGCTTCAAACAATTGGGATATAAGTGATATAGCTTTAAATGCAGAGGAATCAAACGAGTTAGCTCCAAATCCATGCGAGACACATGATTTAGCTGCAAATCAATGCGCTGTAGATGGTTTAGCTTCAAATCCATGCGAAACAAATGATTTAGCTTGAATCACTTGGGATATAAGTGATATTGCTTCAAATGCAGACGAATCAAACGAGTTAGCTTCAAATCCATGCGATACATTTCATTTAGCTTCAAATCGATACGAAGTATAAGGCTTAGCTTCAAATCCATGCGAAACAAATGATTTAGCTTGAAATCGATACGAAGTAGAAGGCTTAGCTTCAAATCCATGCGAAGCTAATGATTTAGATTCGGATACTTGAGATATAAATTATATAGCTTCAAATGAAGGCGAAACTAACGAGTTAGCTTCAAATCCATGCGAAACACATGATTTAGCTGCAAATCCATGCTATGTATAATATTTAGCTTCAAATCCATGCGAAACGAATGATTTAGCTACATACACTTGGGGTATGAGTGATATAGCTTCAAATGCAGACGAAACAAACGAGTTAGCTTCAAATCCAAGCAAATCACATGATTTAGCTTCAAATCAATACGATGTAGAAGGTTTAGCTTCAAATCCATGCGAAACAAATGATTTAGCTTCAAACACTTGAGATATAAGTGATATAGCTTCAAATGCAGACGAAACAAAAGAGTTAGCTTCATATCCAAGTGAAACACATGATCTAGCTTCAAACAATGCGAAGTAGAAGGCTTAGCTTCAAATCCATGCGAAACAAATGATTTAACTTCAAATCCATGCGAAACAAATGATTCAGCTTCAAATCAATGCTATGTAGAAGGTTTAGCTTCAAATCCATGCGACACAAATGAATTAGCTTCAAACACTTGGGATATGAGTGATATAGCTTCAAACGCAGACGAAACAAACGAATTAGGTTCAAATTCATGCGAAACACATGATTTAGCTTGAAATCAATGCGATGTAGAAGGATTAGCTTCAAATCCATGCGACACAAATGAATTAGCTTCAATCACTTGGGCTATGAGTAATATAGCTTCAAACGCAGACGAAACAAACGAGTTAGCTTCAAATTCATGCGAATCACATGATTTGGATTCAAATCAATGCGATGCAGAAGGTTTAGCTTCAAATCCATGCGAAACAAATGATTTAGCTTCAAACAATTGGGATATAAGTGATATAGCTTCGAATGCTGACGAATCAAACGAGTTAGCTTCAAAATCCATGCGATACATATCATTTAACTTCAAATCGATACGAAGTAGAAGGCTTAGCTTCAAATCCATGCGAAAAAAAAATAATTTAGATTCAGATATTTGCGATATAAGTGATATAGCTTCAAATGCCGTCGAAACTAACGAGTTAGCATCAAATCCATGCAAAACACATGATTTAGCTGCAAATCAATGCCTGTGCAGAAGGTGTTAGCTTCAAATCCATGCGAAACAAATGATTTAGGTTCAAACAATTGAGATATAAGTGATATAGCTTCAAATGCAGCCGAAGCAAACGAGTTAGCTTCAAATCCAAGCGAATCACATGATTTAGCTGCAAATCAATGCGATGTAGAAGGTTTAGCTTCAAATCCATGCGAAACAAATGATTTAGCTGCAAATCAATGCGATGTAGAAGGATTAGCATCAAATCCACGCCACACAAATGATTTAGCATCAGATACATGCGATATAAGTGATATAGCTTCAAATGCAGGAGACAAACGAGTTAGCTTCAAATCCATGCAAAACACATGATTAAGCTTTAAATCAATGCGATGTAGAAGGTTTAGCTTCAAATCCATGCGACACAAATGATTTAGCTTCAGATACTTGCGATATAAGTGATATAGCTTCAAATGCAGGCGAAACAAACGAGTTAGCATTAAATCCATGCGAAACACATGATTTAGCTTGAAATTCATGCGAAACACATGGTTTAGCTACATATTCTAACGAAACAAATGGCTTACTATTTGATACTTGTGGTAAACATGATCTAGTTTCAAATTCAGGCGAAACTAACGAGTTAGCTTCAAATCCATGCGAAATACATGATTTAGCTTCAATTCAATGCGAAGTTGAAGGCTTAGATTCAAAGCCATCCGAAACAAATAATTTAGGATCAGATACTTGCGATATAATTGATATAGCTTCAAATGCAGGCGAAACTAACGAGTTAGCATCAAATCCATGCAAAACACATGATTTAGCTTCAAAACAATGCCTGTGCAGAAGGTTTTGCTTCAAATCCATGCGAAACAAATGATTTAGCTTCAAACAATTGAGATATAAGTGATATAGCTTCAAATGCAGCCGAAGCAAACGAGTTGGCTTCAAATCCAAGCGAATCACATGATTTAACTTCAAATCAATGCGATGCAGAAGGTTTAGCTTCAAATCCATGCGAAACAAATGATTTAGCTTCAAATAATTGGGATATAAGTGATATAGCTTCCAATGCACGGGAAAGAAACGAGTTAGCTTCAAATCAATGCGAAACACATGATTTAGCTTCAAATCAATGCGAAGTAGAAGGCTTATCTTCGAATCCATGCGGAACAAATGGCTTAGCTCCAAATACTTGTGATATACATGATTTAGCTTCAAATGCAGGCGATACAAACGAATTAGCTTCAAATCCATGCGAAACATATGATTTAGCTTCAAATCAATGCGAAGTAGAAGCCTGATCATCGAATCCATGCGAAACAAATGGTTTCGATACAAATACTTGTGATATACATGATTTAGCTTCAAATTCAGGCGACACAAACGAGTTTTATCATCAAATTCATGCGAAACACAAGATTTAGCATCAAATTCATTCGAAACACATGGTTTAGATGGAAAATCCTGCGAAACAAGTGGTTTAGCTTCTGATACTTGTGACCTACAGGATTTAGCATTAACTGCATGCGAAACAAACGAGTTACCTTCAATTCCATGCGTAACACATGATTAAGCTGCAAATTAATGCGATGTAGAAGGTTTAGCTTCAAATCCGTGCGACACAAATGAATAAGCTTCAGATACTTGCGATATAAGTGATATAGCTTCCAATGCAGGGGAAACAAACGAGTTAGCTTCAAATCCATGCGAAACACATGTTTTAGCTGCAAATCAATGCGATGTAGAAGGTTTATCTGCAAATCCATGCGAAACAAATGATTTACCTTCAAACACTTGGGATATAAGTGATATAGCTTCCAATGCAGGCGAAACAAACGAGCTGGCTTCAAATACAAGCGAAACACATGATTTAGCTTCAAATCAATGCGATGTAGAAGGCTTATCTTGAAATCCATGACAAACAAATGATTTAGCTTCAGATACTTGCGATATAAGTGATGTGGCTTCCAATGCACGGGAAAGAAACGAGTTAGCTTCAAATCAATGCGAAACACATGATTTAGCTTCAAATCAATGCGAAGTAGAAGGCTTATCTTCGAATCCATGCGGAACAAATGGCTTAGCTCCAAATACTTGTGATATACATGATTTAGCTTCAAATGCAGGCGATACAAACGAATTAGCTTCAAATCCATGCGAAACATATGATTTAGCTTCAAATCAATGCGAAGTAGAAGCCTGATCTTCGAATCCATGCGAAACAAATGGTTTCGATACAAATACTTGTGATATACATGATTTAGCTTCAAATTCAGGCGACACAAACGAGTTTTATCATCAAATTCATCCGAAACACAAGATTTAGCATCAAATTCATTCGAAACACATGGTTTAGCATAATATTCATGCGAAGCAAATGGTTCAGCTTCAAATACTTGTGATATACATGATTTACCTTCAACTGCATGCGAAACAAACGAATTAGCTTCAAATCCATGCGAAACATGATGTAGCTTCATATCAATGCTAAGTAGAAGGCATGTCTTCGAATCCATGCGAAACAAATGGTTTAGCTTCAAATACTTGTGATATACATGATTTAGCTTGGAATGCAGGCGATACTAACGAGTTAGCCTCAAATCCATGCGAAACACATGATTTAGCTTCAAATCCATGCGAAACACATGGTTTAGCATAATATTAATGGGAAGCAAATGGTTCAGCTTCAAATACTTGTGATATACATGATTTAGCTTCAACTGCATGCGAAACAAACGAATTAGCTTCAAATCCATGCGAAACATGATGTAGCTACAAATCAATGCGAAGTAGAAGGCTGATCTTCGAATCCATGCGAAACAAATGTTTTCGCTTCATATACTTGTGATATACATGATTTAGCTTCAACAGCATGCGAAACAAACGAGTTAGCTTCAAATCAATGCTAAGTAGAAGGGTTATCTTCGAATCAATGCGAAACAAATGTTTCAGTTTCAAATACCTGCGATATACATAATTTAGCTTCAAATGCAGGCGACACAAACGAGTTTTATCATCAAATCCACCCGAAACACATGATTTAGCTTCAAATTCATTCGAAACACATGATTTAGCTTCAAATCAATGCGAAGTAGAAGGATTAACTTCGAATCCATGCGAAACAAACGGTTTAGCTTCAAATACCTGTGATATACATGATTTAGCTTGAACTGCATGCGAAACAAACTAGTTAGCTTCAAATCCATGCGAAACACATGCTTTAGCTTCAAATCAATGCGAAGTTGAAGGCTTAGATTCAAATCCATGCGAATCAGAAAGGTTCAGCTTCAAATACTTGTGATATACATGAGTTAGCTTCAACTGCATGCGAAACAAACGATGTATGTTCAAATCCAACCGAAACACATGATTTCGCTTCAAATCAATGCGAAGTAGAAGGCTTAGCTTCAAATCCATGCGAAACAAATGGTTTAACTTCAAATACTTGTGATATACATGATTTAGCTTTAACTGCATGCGAAACAAACGAGTTAGCTTCAAAAACATGCGAAATACATTATTTAGCTTCAAGTCAATGCGAAGTAGAATGCTCAGTTTCAAATCCATGCTAATCAGAAAGGTTTAGCTTCAAGTACTTGTGATATAAATGATTTAGCTCCAACTGCATGCGAAACAAATGAGTTAGCTCCAACTGCATGCGAAACAAATGAGTTAGCATCAAATCCATGCGAAACACATGATTTAGCTGCAAATCAATGCGATGTAGAAGGTTTAGCTTCAAATCCATGCGAATCAAACGGTTTAGCTTGAAATACCTGTGATATACATGATTTAGATTCAACTGCATGCGAAACGAACGAGTTAGGTTCAAATCCATGCAAAACACATGCTTCAGCTTCAAATCAATGCGAAGTAGAAGGCTGATCTTCCAATCCATGCGAAACAAATGGTTTAGTTTCAAATATTTGTGTTATACATGATTTGGCAAATGAATGCGAAACAAATGAGTTAGCCACATATCCAAGTGAATCACATGATTTAGCTTCAAATCAATGAGAAGTAGAACGCTTATCTTCGAATCCATGCGAAACAGATGGCTTAGCTTCAAATACTTGTGATATACATGATTTAGCTTGAAATGTAGGCGATACAAACGAGTTAGCCTCAAATCCATGCGAAACACATGATTTAGCTTCAGATCCATGCGAAACATATGATTTAGCTTCAAATCAATGCGAAGTAGAAGGCTGGTCTTCGAATCGTAGCGAAACAAATGGGTCAGCATCAAATACTTGTGATATACATGATTTTGCTTCAACTGCATGCGAAACAAACGAATTAGCTTCAAATCCATGCGAAACATGATGTAGCTTCATATCAATGCGAAGTAGAAGGCATGACTTCGAATCCATGCGAAACAAATGTTTTAGCTTCAAATACCTGTGATATACATGATGTAGCTTCAACTGCATGCGAAACAAACGAGTTAGCTTCAAATCCAAGAGATAAACGTGATTTAGGTTCATATCAATGCGAAGTAGAAGGCTTAGTTTCAAATCCATGCCAATCAAATTGTTTAGCTTCAAATATTTGTGATATACATGATTTGGCAAATGCATGCGAAACAAATGAGTTAGCCACAAATCCAAGTGAATCAAATGATTTAGCTTCAAATCAATGCGAAGTAGAATGCTTATCTTCGAATCCATGCGAAACAAATGGCTTAGCTTCAAATACTTGTGATATACATGATTTAGCCTGAAAAGCAGGCGATACTAACGAGTTAGCTTCAAATCCATGCGAAACACATGATTTAGCTTCAAATCAATTCCGAAGTAGAAGGCTGATCTTCGAAACCATGCGAAACAACTTGGTCAGCATCAAATACTTGTGATATACATGATTTAGCTTCAAGAGCATGCGAGACAAACGAGTTAGCTTCAAATCCATGCGATACAGATGATTGAGCTCCAAATCAATGCGAAGTAAGAGGGTTAGCTTCAAATCCATGCGAATCAAATGGTTTAACTTCAAATATTTGTGTTATACATGATTTGGCTTCAACTGCGTGCGAAACAAATGTGTTAGCTCTAAATCCATACGAAACACATGATTTAGCTTCAAATCAAAGCGAAGTAGAAGGCTTAGCTTCAAATCCAGACGAAACACATGATTTAGCTTCAAATCAATGCGAAGTAGAAGGCTTATCTTCGAATCCATGCGAAACAAATGGTTTAGCACCAAATACTTGCGATATACACGATTTAGCTTCAAATCCAGGCGAAACACATGGTTTAGCATAATATTAATGCGAAGCAAATGGTTCAGCATCAAATACTTGTGATATACATGATTTAGCTTCAACAGCATGCGAGACAAACGAGTTAGCTTTAAATCCAAGCGAAAAACATGATTTAGATTCAAATCAATTGCGAAGTAGAAGGGTTAGCTTCAAATCCATGCGAAACATGATGTAGCTTCATATCGATGCTAAGTAGGAGGCATGTCTTCGAATCCATGCGAAACAAATGGTTTAGCTTCAAATACTGTGATATACATGATGTAGCTTCAACTGCATGCGAAACAAACGAGTTAGCTTCAAATCCAAGAGAAAAATGTGATTTAGGTTCATATCAATGCGAAGTAGAAGGCTTAGCTTCAAATCCATGCGAATCAAATGGTTTAGCTTCAAATATTTGTGATATACATGATTTGGCAAATGCATGCGAAACAAATGAGTTAGCCACAAATCCAAGTGAATCACATGATTTAGCTTCAAATCAATGCGAAGTAGAACGCTTATCTTCGAATCCATGCGAAACAGATGGCTTAGCTACAAATACTTGTGATATACATGATTTAGCTTGAAATGCAGGCGACACAAACGAGTTAGCCTCAAATCCATGCGAAACACATGATTTAGCTTCAAATCCATGCGAAACACATGATTTAGCTTCAAATCAATGCGAAGGAGAAGGCTGATCTTCTAATCCATGCGAAACAAATGGCTTAGCTTCAAATACTTGTGATATATATGATTTAGCTTCAAATGCAGGCGATACAAACTAGTTAGCTTCAAATCCATGCGAAACACATGCTTTAACTTCAAATCAATGCGAAGTAGAAGGCTGATCTTCCAATGCATGCGAAACAAATAGGTCAGCATCAAATACTTGTTTTATACATGACATTGCTTCAACTGCATGCAAAACAAATGAGCTAGATTCAAATCCATGCGAAACACATGATTTAGCTTCAAATCAATGCGAAGTAGAAGGCATGTCTTCGAATCCATGCGAAACAAATGGTTTAGCTTCAAATACCTGTGATATACATGATGTAGCTTCAACTGCATGCGAAACAAACGAGTTAGATTCGAATCCAAGCGAAACACATTATTTAGCTTCAAATCAATGCGAACTAGATGGCTTAGCTTCCAATCCATGCGAAACAAATGGTTTAACTTCAAATACTTGTGATATATATGATTTAGCTTTAACTGCTTGCGAAACAAACGAGTTAGCTTCAAACCCATGCGAAACACATTATTTAGCTTCAAGTCAATGCGAAGTTGAAGGCTTAGCTTCAAATCCATGCGAATCAGAAAGGTTCAGCTTCAAATACTTGTGATATACATGATTTAGCTTTAACTGTATGCAAAACAAATGAGTTAGCTTCAAACACATGCGAAACAAATGATTAAGCTTCAAACACTTGGGATATAAGTGATATAGCTTTAAATGCAGACGAATCAAACGAGTTAGCATCAAAATCCAAGCGATACACATGACTTACATTTAAATCAATGCGAAGTAGAAGGTTTAGCTTCAAATCTAAGCGAAACACATGATTTAGCGCAGGAACTTGCGACATAAGTGATACAGCTTTAAATGCAGACGAATCAAACGAGTTAGCTTCAAAATCCATGCGATAACCATGATTTAGATTCAAATCAATGCGAGGTAGAAGGCTTATCTTGAAATCCATGAGAAACAAATCATTTAGGTTCAGATACTTGCGATATAAGTGACATAGCTTCAAATGCAGACGAGTTAGATTCAAATCCAAGAGAAGCACATGATTTAGCTTCTAATCAATGCGATGTAGAAGGTTTAGCTTCAAATTCATGCGAAACAAATGATTTAGTATCCAATAGATGCGATATAAGTGATATAGCTTCAAATGCAGGAGAAACAATCGAGTTAACTTCAAGTCCATGCGAAACACATGAATTAGCTGCAAATCAATGCGATGTAGAAGGTTTAGCTTCAAGTCCATGCGAAACAAATGATTTAGCTACAAGCACTTGCGAAATAAGTGATATAGCTTCAAATGCAGGAGAAACAAATCAGTTAGTTCCAAATACATGCGAAACACTTTATTTAGCTGCCTATCAATGCGATGTAGATGGTGTAGCTTCACATCCATGCGAAACAAATGATTCAGCATCATATAGTTGCGATATAAATGACATAGCTTCAAATGCAGACGAATCAAACGAGTTAGAATCAAAATCCAAGCGATACACACGACTTAGCTTTAAATCAATGCGAAGAAGAAGATTTAGCTTCAAATCGATGCGACACAAAGATATAGCTTCAGATACTTGCGATATAAGTGATATAGCTTCCAATGCAGACGAAACAATCGAGTTAGCTTCAAATACAAGCGACACACATGATTTAGCTTCAAATCAATGCGATGTAGAAGGTTTAGCTTCAAATCCAAGCGAGACACATGATTTAGCTGCAAATCAATGCGATGTAGAAGGTGTAGCTTCAAATCCATGCGAAACAAATGATTTAGCACCAGATACTTGCGATATAAGTGATACAGCTATAAATGCAGGGGAAACAAACGAGTTAGCTTCAGACCCATGCAAAACACATGACTAAGCTTCTAAACAATTCTATGTAGAAGGTTTAGCTTGAACTCCAGGCGAAACGCATGATTTAGAACAGGAAATTGCGATGTAAGTGATATAGCTTCCAATGCAGACGAAACAATCGTGTTAGCTTCAAATACAAGCGACACACATGATTTAGCTTCAAATCAATGCGATGTGGAAGGTTTAGCTTCAAATCCATGCGAAACACATGATTTAGCTGCAAATCAATGCGATGTAGAAGGTTTAGCTTCAAGTCCATGCGAAACAAATGATTTAGCTACAAGCACTTGCGGTAGAAGTGATATAGCTTCAAATGCAGGAGAAACAAATCAGTTAGCTGCAAATACGTGCGAAACACTTCATTTAGCTGCAAATCAATGCGATGTAGAAGGTTTAGCTTCAAATACATGCGAAACAAATGATTTAGCTTCAGATAGTTGCGATATAAGTGATATAGCATCAAATGCAGACGAATCAAACGTGCTAGCATCAAAATCCAAGCGATACACATGACTTAGCTTTAAATCAATACGAAGTAGAAGGTTTAGCTTCGAATCCTTGCGACACAAAGATATAGCTTCAGATACTTGCGATATAAGTGATATAGCTTCCAGTGCAGACGAAACAAACGAGCTAGCTTCAACACAATAATAAACACATGATTTAGCTTCAAATCAATGCGATGTAGAAGGATTAGCTTCAAATCCATGCGAAGGAAATGATTGAGCTTCAAACACTTGCGATATAGGTGACATAGCTTCAAATGCAGACGAAACAAACGAGTTAGTTTCCAATCCAAGCGAAACACATGATTTAGCTTCAAATCAGTGCGATGTAGAAGGTTTGGCTTCAAATCCAATCGAAACAAATGATTTAGCTTCAAATCAATGCGATGTAGAAGGTTTAGCTTCAAATCCATGCGATGTAGTAGGTTAGCTTCAAATCCATGCGAAACAAAGGGATTTAGCTTCAAACACTTCGGATATAAGTGATATTGCTTCAAATGCAGACGAATCAAACGAGTTAGCATCAAAATCCATGCGATACATATCATTTAGCTACAAATCGATACGAAGTAGATGGCTTAGCTACAAATCCATGCGAAACACATGATTTAGCTACAAATTAATGCGATGAAGAAGGTTTAGCATCAAATCATGCGAAACAAACGGTTTAGCTTCAGATACATGCGATATAAGTGATATAGCTTCGACTGTAGGTGAAACAGACTAGTTAGCCTCAAAATCCATGCCATACACATGATTTAGCCTTAAATCAAAGCGAAGTAGAAGGCTTAGCTTCAAATCCATGCTAAACAAATGATTTAGGTTCAGATAATTGCGATATAAGTGATATAGGTTCAAGTGCAGGGGAAACAAACGAGTTAGAATCAAATTCATGCAAAAAACAAGATTTAGCTTCAAATCGATACGAAGTAGAAGGCTTAGCTTCAAATCCATGCGAAACACATGATTTATCTTCAAATCAATGCGGAGTAGAAGACTAAGTTTCAAAACCATGCGAAACGTATAGGTTAGAATCAAATACTTGTTTTATACATGATTTAGCTCCAACTGCATGTGAAACAAACGTGTTAGCTTCAAATTCATGCGAAACACATGAGTCAGCTTCAAATCAATGCCAAGTAGAAAGCTTAACTTCGAATCCATGGGAAACAAATGATTTAGCTACAAATACTTGTGATATACATGATTTAGCTTCAACTGCATGCGAAACAAACAAGATAGCTTCAAATCCATGCGAAACACATGATTTAGCTTCAAATTCATTCGAAGCACGTTGTTTAGCTTAATAATCATGCGAAACAAGTGATCCAGCTTCAAATACTTGTGATATGCACAATTTAGCTTCAACTGTTCCTGAAACAAACGTGTTAGCTTCAAATGCAAGCGATAAACATGATTCAGCTTCAAATCAATGCGAAGTAGAAGGCTTAGCTTCAAATCCATGCAAAAAAAAACATGATTTAGCTTCAAACTCATTCGAAGCACATGGTTTAGATTAATATTCATGCGAAACAAATGGTTCAGCTTCAAATACTTGTGATATACATGATTTAGCTTCAAATGCATGCGAAACAAACGAGTTAGCTTCATATCCAAGCGGATGAGATGATTTAGCTTCGAATCAATACGATTTAGAAGGTTTAGCTTCAAATCTATGCCAAACGAATGCTTGAGCTTCAAACACTTGGGATATAGGTGATATAGCTTAAACTGCATGCGAAACAAACGAGTTAGCTTCAAATCCATGCTAAACATATGGTTTTGCTTCAAATCAATGCGAAGTAGAAGGCTTAGCTGCAAGTTCATGCGAATCGAGTGGATTAGCTTCAAAAACTTGTGATATACATGATTTAGCTTCAACTGCAAGCGAAACAAACGTGTTAGCTGCAAATCCAAGCCAAAAAAACATGATTTAGCTTCAAACAAATGCGAAGTAGAAGGCTTAGCTTCAAATGCTTGCGAATATAAGTGATATAGCTTCAAATGCAGGGGAAACAAACGAGTTAGCATCAAATCCATGCTAAACACATGATTTAGCTTCAAATTCATGCGAAACACATGGTTTAGCTACATATTCTAACGAAACAATTGGCTTACCTTTTGATACTTGTGATAAACATGATCTAGCTTCAAATGTAGGCGAAACAAACGAGTTAGATTCAAATCCATGCGACGCACATGATTTAGCTTCAAATCAATGCGAAGTTGAAGGCTTAACTTCAAATCCATGCGAAACAAAATGTTTAGATTCAAATACTTGTGATATAGATGACTTAGCTTCAACTGCATGCGAAACAAACGAGTTAGCTTCAAATCCATCCGAAACACATGATTTAGCAGCAAATCAATGCGAAGTAGAAGGTTTAGCTTTAAATCCAAGCGAAACACATGATTTAGCTTCAAATCAATGCTAATTGGAAGGCTTAGCTTCAAATCCATGCGAAATAAATGAGTTACATTCAAACACTTGCGATATAAGTGATATTGCTTAAAATGCAGACGAATCTATCGAGTTAGCTTGGAAATCCATGCGATACATATCATTTAGCTTCAAATCGATAGGAAGCAGAAGGCTTAGCTTCAAATCCATGCGAAACGAATGATTTAGGTTCAGATACTTGCGATATAAGTAATATAGCTGCAAATTCAGGCGAAACTAACGAGTTAGCTTCAAATCCATGCGAAACAAATGATTAAGCTGGATATCAATGCGATGTAGAAGATTTATCTTCAAATCCATGCAAAATAAATGATTTAGCATCAGATACTTGCGATATAACTGATATAGCTTCAAATGCAGGGGAAGCAAACGAGTTAGCATCAAATCCATGCAAAACACATGATTAAGCTTTAAATCAATGCGATGTAGTAGGTTTAGCTTCAAATCCATGCGACACAAATGATTTAGCTTCAGATACTTGCGATATAAGTGATATAGCTTCAAATGCAGACTAAACAAACGAGTTAGCTACAAGTCCAAACGAAACACATGATTTAGCTTCGAATCAATGCGATGTAGAATGTTTAGCTTCAAATCCATGCGACACAAATGATTTAGCTTCAGATACTTGCGATATATGTGATATAGCTACAAATGCAGGCGAAACAAACGAGTTAGCATCAAATCCATGCGAAACACATGATTTAGCTTCAATTCAATGCGAAGTTAAAGGCTTAGCTTCAAAGCCATCCGAAACAAATGATTTATGATCAGATACTTGCGATATAAGTGATATAGCTACAAATGCTGGAGAAACCAACGAGTTTGCTCGAAATCTATGCGAAACAACTGATTTAGCTTCAAATCAATGCGAAGTAGAAGGCTTAGCATCAAATCCATGCGGAACAAATGATTTAGCATCAGATACTTGCGATATATGTGATATAGCTTCAAATGCAGCCGAAACAACCGAGTGAGCTTCAAATCCATGCGAGGCACATCATTTAGCTTCAAATCAATGCGAAGTGAAAGGCTTAGCTAGAAATCCACGCGGAACAAATGATTTAGGTTCAGATACTTGCGATATAAGTGATATAGCTGCAAATTCAGGCGAAACTAACGAGTTAGCTTCAAATCCATGCGAAAGACATGATTTAGCATCAATTCAATGCGAAGTTGAAGGCTTAACTTCAAAGCCATCCGAAACAAATGATTTATGATCAGGTACTTGCGATATAAGTGATATAGTTTCAAATGCTGGAGAAACCAACGAGTTTGCTCGAAATCTATGCGAAACAACTGATTTAGCTTCAAATCAATGCGAACTAGAAGGCTTAGCTTCAAATCCATGCGGAACAAATGATTTAGCATCAGATACATGCGATATATGTGATATAGCTTCAAATGCAGGGGAAACAAACGAGTTAGCATCAAATCCATGCGAAACACATGATTTAGCTTCAAATTCATGCGAAACACATGGTTTAGCTACATATTCTAACGAAACAATTGGCTTACCTTTTGATACTTGTGATAAACATGATCTAGCTTCAAATGTAGGCGAAACAAACGAGTCAGATTCAAATCCATGCGAAGCACATGATTTAGCTTCAAATCAATGCGAAGTAGAAGGCTTAACTTCAAATCCATGCGAAACAAAATGTTTAGATTCAAATACTTGTGATATACATGACTTAGCTTCAACTGCATGCGAAACAAACGAGTTAGCTTCAAATCCATCCGAAACACATGATTTAGCAGCAAATCAATGCGAAGTAGAAGGCTTAGCTTTAAATCCAAGCGAAACACATGATTTAGCTTCAAATCAATGCTAATTGGAAGGCTTAGCATCAAATCCATGCGAAATAAATGAGTTACATTCAAACACTTGCGATGTAAGTGATATAGCCTAAAATGCAGACGAATCTATCGAGTTAGCTTGGAAATCCATGCGATACATATCATTTAGCTTCAAATCGATAGGAAGCAGAAGGCTTAGCTTCAAATCGATGCGAAACGAATGATTTAGGTTCAGATACTTGCGATATAAGTAATATAGCTGCAAATTCAGGCGAAACTAACGAGTTAGCTTCAAATCCATGCGAAACACATGATTAAGCTGGATATCAATGCGATGTAGAAGATTTATCTTCAATTCCATGCAAAATAAATGATTTAGCATCAGATACTTGCGATATAACTGATATAGCTTCTAATGCAGGGGAAGCAAACGAGTTAGCATCAAATCCATGCAAAACACATGATTTTGCTTCAAATCAATGCGATGCAGAAGGTGTACCTTCAAATCCATGCAAAACACATTATTTAGCTTCAAATCAATGCGATGCAGAAGGTTTAGCTTCAAATCCAAGCGAAACACATGATTTGGTTCAAATCAATGCGATGTAGAAGGTTTAGCTTCAACTCCATGCGAAACAAATGATTTGGCTTCAAACACTTGGGATATAAGTGTTATAGCTTCAAATGCAGACGAATCAAAATAGTTAGCTTCAAAATCCATGCGATACATATCATTTAACTTCAAATCTATACGAAGTAGAAGGCTTAGCATCAAATTCATGCGAATCAAATGATTTAGGTTCAGATACTTGCGATATAAGTGATATAGCTTCAACTGCAGACGAAACTAACGAGTTAGCTTCAAATCCATGCAAAACACATGATTAAGCTTCAAATCGATGCGAAGTAGAAGGCTTAGCTTCAAAGCAATGCGATGTAGATGGTTTACATTCAAATCTATGCGAAACAAATGATTTAGCTTCAAACAATTGGGATATAAGTGATATAGCTTCAAATGCAGCCGAATCAAACGAGTTAGTTTCAAATCCAAGCGAATCACATGATTCAGCTTCAAATCAATGCGATGTAGAAGGTTTAGATTCAAATCCATGCGAAACAAATGATCTAGCTTCAAACACTTGGGATGTAAGTGATATAGCTACAAATGCTGACGAATCAAACGAGTTAGCTTCAAAATCCATGCGATACATATCATTTAACTTCAAATCGATACGAAGTAGAAGGCTTAGCTTCAAATCCATGCGAAACAAATGATTTAGATTCAGATACTTGCGATATAAGTGATATAGCTTCAAATGCATGGGAAACAAACGAGTTAGCTTCAAATCCATGCAAAACACATGATTTAGCTTCAAATCAATGCGATGCAGAAGGTTTAGCTTCAAATCCATGCGAAATAAATGGTTTAGCTACAAATACTTGTGATATACGTTATTTAGATTCAACTGCATGCGCAACAAACGAATTAGCTTCAAGTCCATGTGAAACCCATGATTTAGCAGCAAATCAATGGGATGTAGAAGGTTTAGCTTCAAATCCATGCGAACCCAAAAATTTAGCTTCAAATACTTGGTTTATAAGCGATATAGCTTCCAATGCAGGCGAAACAAACGAGCTAGCTTCAAATACAAGCGAAACACATGATTTAGCTTCAAAACAATGAGATGTAGAAGGTTTAGATTCAAATCCATGCAACACATATGATTTGGCTTCAAATACTTGCGATATAAATGATATAGCTTCAAATGCAGCCGAAACAACTGAGTTAGCTTCAAATCCATGCAAAACACATGATTAAGCTTCAAACAATTGGGATAGAAGTGATATAGCTTCAAATGCGGACGAATCAAATGAGTTAGCTTCAAAATCCAAGCGAAACACATGATTTAGCTTTAATAAGTGCGATGTAGAATGTTTCGCTTCAAATCCATGGGAAACAAATGATTTAGCTTCAAATACTTGGGATATAAGTGATATAGCTTCAAATGCAGACAAAACAGACGAGTTAGCTTCAAATCCATGCGAAACAAATGATATAGCTTCAGATACTAGCGATATAGGGGATATAGCTTCAAATGCAGACGAAACAAACGAGTTAGCTTCAAATCCATGCGAAACACATGATTTAGCCGCAAATCAATGCGATGTAGAAGTTTTAGCTTCAAATCCATGCGAAACGAATGATTCAGCTTCAAACAATTGGGATATAAGTGATATAGCTTCAAATGCTGAGGAATCAAACGAGTTAGCTTCAAAATCCATGCGACACAAATGATTTAGATTCAGATACTTGAGATGTAAGTTATATAGCTTCAAATGCAGGCGAAACTAACGAGTTAGCTTCAAATCCATACGAAACACATGATTTTGCTGCAAATCCATGCGATGTAGATGATTTAGCTTCAAAGCCGTGCGAAACAAATGATTTAGCATCAGATACTTGCTATATAACTGATATAGCTTCAAGTGCAGGGGAAACAAACGAGTTAGAATCAAATCCATGCAAAACACTTGATTTAGCGTCAAATCAATGCGATGTAGAAGGTTCAGCTTCAAATCCAAGCGAAACAAATGATTTAGCTTCAAATCAATGCGATGTAGAAGGTTTAGCTTCAAATCCATGCGAAAAAAATGATTTAGCTTCAAACACTTGGGATATAAGTAATATAGCTTCAAATGCAGACGAATCAAACGAGTTAGCTTCAAATCCATGCGATACATTTCATTTAGCCTCAAATCGATACGAAGTAGAAGGCTTAGCTTCAAATCCATGCGAAACAAATGATTTAGATTCAGATACTTGCGATATAAGTGATATATCTTCAAATGCAGGCGAAATTAACGAGTTAGCTTCAAATCCATGCGGAACACATGATTTAGCTGCAAATCCATGCGGTGCAGAAGGTTTAGCTTCAAATCCATGCGAAATAAATGGTTTAGTTTCAAACGCTTGGGATATAAGTGATATAGCTACAAATGCAGGGGCAACAAACGAGTTAGCTTCAAATCCATACAAAACACATGATTAAGCTTCAAATCAATGCTATGTCGAAGGTTTAGCTTCAAATCCATGCGAAAAAAATGATTTAGATTCAGATACTTGAGATATAAGTTATATAGCTTCAAATGCAGGCGAAACTAACGAGTTAGCTTCAAAATCCATGCGATACACATGATTTAGCTTCAAATCAATGCGAGGTAGAAGGCTTATCTTGAAATCCATGAGAAACAAGTGAATTAGGTTCAGATACTTGCGATATAAGTGATATAGCTTCAAATGCAGGGGAAACAAACGAGTTAGCATCAAATCCATGCAAAACACATGATTTAGCTGCAAATAAATGCGAGGTAGAAGGTTAATCTTGAAATCCATGAGAAACAAATGATTTAGGTTCAGATACTTGCGATATAAGTGATATAGCTTCAAATGCAGACGAAAGAAACGAGTTAGCTTCAAAATCCATGCGATACATATCATTTAACTTCAAATCGATAAGAAGTAGAATGCTTAGCTTCAAATCCATGCGAAACAAACGAGATAGCTTCAAATCCAAGCCAAAGACATCATTTAGCTTCAAATCTATGCGAAGTAGAAGGCTTAGCCTCAAATCCTTGCGAAACACATGATTTAGCTTCAAATCAATGCGAAGTAGAAGGCTTATCTTCGAATCCATGCGAAACAAATCTTTTAGCTTCAAATACATGTGATATACATGATTTAGCTTCAACTGCATGCAAAACGAACGAGTTAGCTTCATATCCAAGCGAAACACATGATTAAGCTTCAAATCAATTCGAAGTAGAAGGATTAGCTTCAAATCCATGCGAAACAAATGGTTTAGCTACAAATACTTGTGGTATACGTTATTTATATTCAACTGCATGCGCAACAAACGAATTAGCTTCAAATCCATGTGAAACCCATGATTTAGCAGCAAATCAATGGGATGTAGAAGGTTTAGCTTCAAATCCATGCGAAACCAATGATTTAGCTTCAAATCAGTGCGATTTAGAAGGTTTAGCTTCAAATCCAAGTGAAATACATCATTAAGCTTGAAATCAATGCGATGTAGAAGGTTTAGCTTCAAATCCATGCGAAACAAATGATTTAGCTTCAAACACTTTAGGTATATGTGATATAGCTTCAAATGCAGCCGAAACAACCGAGTGGGCTTCAAATCCATGCGAGGCACATCATTTAGCTTCAAATCAATGCGAAGTGAAAGGCTTAGCTAGAAATCCATGCGAAACAAACGAGTTAGCTTCAAATCCATGCTAAACATATGGTTTTGCTTCAAATCAATGCGAAGTAGAAGGCTTAGCTGCAAATTCATGCGAATCGAGTGGTTTAGCTTCAAATACTTGTGATATACATGATTTAGCTTCAACTGCATGCGAAACAAACGTGTTAGCTGCAAATCCAAGCCAAAAAAAAGATTTAGCTTCAAACAAATGCGAAGTAGAAGGCTTAGCTTCAAATGCTTGCGAATATAAGTGATATAGCTTCAAATGCAGGGGAAACAAACGAGTTAGATTCAAATCCATGCGAAGCACATGATTTAGCTTCAAATCAATGCGAAGTAGAAGGCTTAACTTCAAATCCATGCGAAACAAAATGTTTAGATTCAAATACTTGTGATATACATGACTTAGCTTCAACTGCATGCGAAACAAACGAGTTAGCTTCAAATCCATCCGAAACACATGATTTAGCAGCAAATCAATGCGAAGTAGAAGGCTTAGCTTTAAATCCAAGCGAAACACATGATTTAGCTTCAAATCAATGCTAATTGGAAGGCTTAGCTTAAAATCCATGCGAAATAAATGAGTTACATTCAAACACTTGCGATATAAGTGATATAGCTTAAAATGCAGACGAATCTATCGAGTTAGCTTGGAAATCCATGCGATACATATCATTTAGCTTCAAATCGATAGGAAGCAGAAGGCTTAGCTTCAAATCCATGCGAAACGAATGATTTAGGTTCAGATACTTGCGATATAAGTAATATAGCTGCAAATTCTGGCGAAACTAACGAGTTAGCTTCAAATCCATGCGAAACACATGATTAAGCTGGATATCAATGCGATGTAGAAGATTTATCTTCAAATCCATGCAAAATAAATTATTTAGCATCAGATACTTGCGATATAACTGATATAGCTTCAAATGCAGGGGAAGCAAACGAGTTAGCATCAAATCCATGCGAAACACATGATTTAGCTTGAAATTCATGCGATACACATGGTTTAGCTACATATTCTAACGAAACAAATGGCTTACCTTTTGATACTTGTGAGAAACATGATCTAGTTTCAAATTCAGGCGAAACTAACGAGTTAGTTTCAAATCCATGCGAAACACATGATTTAGCTTCAATTCAATGCGAAGTTGAAGGCTTAGCTTCAAAGCCACCCGAAACAAATGATGTATGATCAGATACTTGCGATATAAGTGATATAGATTCAAATGCTGGAGAAACCAACGAGTTTGCTCGAAATCTATGCGAAACAACTGATTTAGCTTCATATCAATGCGAAGTAGAAGGCTTAGCTTCAAATCCATGCGGAACAAATGATTTAGCATCAGATACTTGCGATATATGTGATATAGCTTCAAATGCAGCCGAAACAACCGAGTGGGCTTCAAGTCCATGCGAGGCACATCATTTAGCTTCAAATCAATGCGATGTAGAAGGTTTGGCTTCAAATCCATGCGACACAAATGATTTAGCTTCAGATACTTGCGATATAAGTGATATAGCTTCAAATGCAGACTAAACAAACGAGTTAGCTACAAGTCCAAACGAAACACATGATTTAGCTTCGAATCAATGCGATGTAGAATGTTTAGCTTCAAATCCATGCGGAACAAATGATTTAGCATCAGATACTTGCGATATATGTGATATAGCTTCAAATGCCGCCGAAACAACCGAGTGGGCTTCAAATCCATGCGAGGCACATCATTTAGCTTCAAATCAATGCGAAGTGAAAGGCTTAGCTAGAAATCCACGCGGAACAAATGATTTAGGTTCAGATACTTGCGATATAAGTGATATAGCTGCAAATTCAGGCGAAACTAACGAGTAAGCTTCAAATCCATGCGAAACACATGATTTAGCTTCAATTCAATACGAAGTTGAAGGCTTAACTTTAAAGCCATCCGAAACAAATGATTTATGATCAGATACTTGCGATATAAGTGATATAGTTTCAAATACTGGAGAAACCAACGAGTTTGCTCGAAATCTATACGAAACAACTGATTTAGCTTCAAATCAATGCGAACTAGAAGGCTTAGCTTCAAATCCATGCGGTACAAATGATTTAGCATCAGATACATGCGATATATGTGATATAGCTTCAAATGCAACCGAAACAACCGAGTGGGCTTCAAATCCATGCGAGGCACATCATTTAGCTTCAAATCAATGCGAAGTGAAAGGCTTAGCTAGAAATCCATGCGGAACATATGATTTAGGTTCAGATACTTGCGATATAAGTGATATAGCTGCAAATTCAGGCGAAACTAACGAGTAAGCTTCAAATCCATGCGAAGCACATGATTTAGCTTCAAATCAATGCGAAGTTGAAGGCTTAACTTCAAAGCCATCCGAAACAAAATGTTTAGATTCAAATACTTGTGATATAGATGACTTAGCTTCAACTGCATGCGAAACAAACGAGTTAGCTTCAAATCCATTCGAAACACATGATTTAGCAGCAAATCAATGCGAAGTAGAAGGCTTAGCTTTAAATCCAAGCGAAACACATGATTTAGCTTCAAATCAATGCTAATTGGAAGGCTTAGCTTCAAATCCATGCGAAATAAATGAGTTACATTCAAACACTTGCGATATAAGTGATATTGCTTAAAATGCAGACGAATCTATCGAGTTAGCTTGGAAATCCATGCGATACATATCATTTAGCTTCAAATCGATAGGAAGCAGAAGGCTTAGCTTCAAATCCATGCGAAACGAATGATTTAGGTTCAGATACTTGCGATATAAGTAATATAGCTGCAAATTCAGGCGAAACTAACGAGTTAGCTTCAAATCCATGCGAAACAAATGATTAAGCTGGATATCAATGCGATGTAGAAGATTTATCTTCAAATCCATGCAAAATAAATGATTTAGCATCAGATACTTGCGATATAACTGATATAGCTTCAAATGCAGGGGAAGCAAACGAGTTAGCATCAAATCCATGCAAAACACATGATTAAGCTTTAAATCAATGCGATGTAGTAGGTTTAGCTTCAAATCCATGCGACACAAATGATTTAGCTTCAGATACTTGCGATATAAGTGATATAGCTTCAAATGCAGACTAAACAAACGAGTTAGCTACAAGTCCAAACGAAACACATGATTTAGCTTCGAATCAATGCGATGTAGAATGTTTAGCTTCAAATCCATGCGACACAAATGATTTAGCTTCAGATACTTGCGATATATGTGATATAGCTACAAATGCAGGCGAAACAAACGAGTTAGCATCAAATCCATGCGAAACACATGATTTAGCTTGAAATTCATGCGATACACATGGTTTAGCTACATATTCTAAGGAAACAAATGGCTTACCTTTTGATACTTGTGAGAAACATGATCTAGTTTCAAATTCAGGCGAAACTAACGAGTTAGCTTCAAATCCATGCGAAACACATGATTTAGCTTCAATTCAATGCGAAGTTGAAGGCTTAGCATCAAATCCATGCGGAACAAATGATTTAGCATCAGATACTTGCGATATATGTGATATAGCTTCAAATGCAGCCGAAACAACCGAGTGAGCTTCAAATCCATGCGAGGCACATCATTTAGCTTCAAATCAATACGAAGTGAAAGGCTTAGCTAGAAATCCACGCGGAACAAATGATTTAGGTTCAGATACTTGCGATATAAGTGATATAGCTGCAAATTCAGGCGAAACTAACGAGTTAGCTTCAAATCCATGCGAAAGACATGATTTAGCATCAATTCAATGCGAAGTTGAAGGCTTAACTTCAAAGCCATCCGAAACAAATGATTTATGATCAGATACTTGCGATATAAGTGATATAGTTTCAAATGCTGGAGAAACCAACGAGTTTGCTCGAAATCTATGCGAAACAACTGATTTAGCTTCAAATCAATGCGAACTAGAAGGCTTAGCTTCAAATCCATGCGGAACAAATGATTTAGCATCAGATACATGCGATATATGTGATATAGCTTCAAATGCAGGGGAAACAAACGAGTTAGCATCAAATCCATGCGAAACACATGATTTAGCTTCAAATTCATGCGAAACACATGGTTTAGCTACATATTCTAACGAAACAATTGGCTTACCTTTTGATACTTGTGATAAACATGATCTAGCTTCAAATGTAGGCGAAACAAACGAGTCAGATTCAAATCCATGCGAAGCACATGATTTAGCTTCAAATCAATGCGAAGTAGAAGGCTTAACTTCAAATCCATGCGAAACAAAATGTTTAGATTCAAATACTTGTGATATACATGACTTAGCTTCAACTGCATGCGAAACAAACGAGTTAGCTTCAAATCCATCCGAAACACATGATTTAGCAGCAAATCAATGCGAAGTAGAAGGCTTAGCTTTAAATCCAAGCGAAACACATGATTTAGCTTCAAATCAATGCTAATTGGAAGGCTTAGCATCAAATCCATGCGAAATAAATGAGTTACATTCAAACACTTGCGATGTAAGTGATATAGCCTAAAATGCAGACGAATCTATCGAGATAGCTTGCAAATCCATGCGATACATATCATTTAGCTTCAAATCGATAGGAAGCAGAAGGCTTAGCTTCAAATCGATGCGAAACGAATGATTTAGGTTCAGATACTTGCGATATAAGTAATATAGCTGCAAATTCAGGCGAAACTAACGAGTTAGCTTCAAATCCATGCGAAACACATGATTAAGCTGGATATCAATGCGATGTAGAAGATTTATCTTCAATTCCATGCAAAATAAATGATTTAGCATCAGATACTTGCGATATAACTGATATAGCTTCAAATGCAGGGGAAGCAAACGAGTTAGCATCAAATCCATGCAAAACACATGATTTTGCTTCAAATCAATGCGATGCAGGTGTAGCTTCAAATCCATGCAAAACACATTATTTAGCTTCAAATCAATGCGATGCAGAAGGTTTAGCTTCAAATCCAAGCGAAACACATGATTTGGTTCAAATCAATGCGATGTAGAAGGTTTAGCTTCAACTCCATGCGAAACAAATGATTTGGCTTCAAACACTTGGGATATAAGTGTTATAGCTTCAAATGCAGACGAATCAAAATAGTTAGCTTCAAAATCCATGCGATACATATCATTTAACTTCAAATCTATACGAAGTAGAAGGCTTAGCATCAAATTCATGCGAATCAAATGATTTAGGTTCAGATACTTGCGATATAAGTGATATAGCTTCAACTGCAGACGAAACCAACGAGTTAGCTTCAAATCCATGCAAAACACATGATTAAGCTTCAAATCGATGCGAAGTAGAAGGCTTAGCTTCAAAGCAATGCGATGTAGATGGTTTACATTCAAATCTATGCGAAACAAATGATTTAGCTTCAAACAATTGGGATATAAGTGATATAGCTTCAAATGCAGCCGAATCAAACGAGTTAGTTTCAAATCCAAGCGAATCACATGATTCAGCTTCAAATCAATGCGATGTAGAAGGTTTAGATTCAAATCCATGCGAAACAAATGATCTAGCTTCAAACACTTGGGATGTAAGTGATATAGCTACAAATGCTGACGAATCAAACGAGTTAGCTTCAAAATCCATGCGATACATATCATTTAACTTCAAATCGATACGAAGTAGAAGGCTCAGTAATATACATGATACAGCTTCAACTGCATCACGAAACAACCGAGTTAGCTTCAAATCCAAGCGAAAGACAAGATTTAGCGTCAAATCAATGCGAAGTAGAAGGTTCAGTTCAAATCCATGCGAAACGGATAGCTTAGCTTCTAATAATTGTTTTATACATGATTTAGATTCAACTGCATGCGAAACAAACGAGTTAGATTCAAATCCAAGCGAAACACATTATTTAGATTCAAATCAATGCGAAGTTGAAGGCATAGCTTCAAATCAATGCGAAACAAATGGATTAGCTTCAACTACTTGTAAGATACATGATTTAGCTTCAACTGCATGCGAAACGAACGAGTTAGCTTCAAATCCATGCGAAACACATGATTTAGCTACGAATCAATCGGAAGTAGAAGGCTGATTTTCGAATCCATGCGAAATAAATGGTTTAGCTTCATATACTTGTAATATACATGATTTAGCTGCAACTGCATGCGAAACAAACGAGTTAGCTTCAAATCCATGCGAAACACATGATTTAGCTATAACTCAATGCGAAGTAGAAGGCTGATTTTCGAATGCATGCGAAACAAATGGTTTAGCTTCAAATACTTGTAATATACATGATACAGCTTCAACTGCATGCGAAACAACCGAGTTAGCATCAAATCCATGCGAAACAAATGGATTAGCTTCAAATACTTGTTTTTTAGATGACATTGCTTCAACTGCATGCAAAACAAATGAGCTAGATTCAAATCCATGCGAAATACATGATTTAGCTTCAAATCAATGCGAAGTAGAAGGCTGATTTTCGAATCCATGCGAAACAAATGGTTTAGGTTCAATTACTTGTGATTTACAAGATTCAGCTTCAATTGCATGCGAAACAAACGAGTTGGCTTCAAACCAATGCGAAACACATTATTTAGCTTCAAATCAATGAGGAGTTGAAGGCTTATCATCAAATCAAAGCGAAACAAATGGATTAGCTTCAACTACTTGTAATATACATGATTTAGCTTCAACTGCATGCGAAACAAACGAGTTTGTTTCAAATCCAAGCGAAACACATGATTTAGCTTCAAATCATTGCGAAGTACAAGGCTTAGCTTCAAACCCATGCTAATCAGAAATGTTTAGCTTCAAGTACTTGTCATTTACATGAGTTAGCATCAACTGCATGCGAAACAATCGAGTTAGATTCAAACCCACGCGAAACACATTATTTAACTTCAAATCAATGCGAAGTAGAAGGCTTGGTTTCAAATGCATGTGAAAGAAATGGTTTAACTTCAAATACTTGTGATATACATGATTTAGCTTCAACTGCATGCGAAAAAAACGAGTTAGTTTCAAATCCATGCGAAACACATGATTTAGCTATAAATCAATGCGTAGTAGAAGGCAGATTTTCGAATCCCCGCGAAACAAATGGTTTAGCTTCAAATACTTGTAATATACATGATATAGCATCAACTGCATGCGAAACATCCGAGTGAGCTTCAAATCCATGCGAAAGACAAGAATTAGCTTCAAATCAATGCGAAGTAGAAGGCTTAGCTTCAAATCCATGCGAAACAAATGGATTAGCTTCAAATACTTGTTTTATACATGACTTTGCTTCAACTGCATGCAAAACAATTGAGCTAGATTCAAATAAATGCGAAATACATGATTTAGCTGCAAATCAATGGGAAGTAGAAGGCTTATTTTCGAATCCAGACGAATCAGAAAGGTTTAGCTTCAAATGCTTGTGATATACATGATTTAGCTCCAACTGCATGCGAAACAAACGAGTTAGATTCAAATCCAAGCGAAACACATGATTTAGCATCAAATCAATGCGAAGTAGAAAGCTCAGCTTCAAATCCATGCTAATCAGAAAGGTTTAGCTTCAAGTACTTGTGATATACATGATTTTGCATCAACTGCATACGAAACAAACGAGTTAGCTTCAAACCGATGCGAAACACATTATTTAGCTCCAAATCAATGCGAAGTTGAAGGCATAGCTTCAAATCAATGCGAAACAAGTGGATTAGCTTCAACTACTTGTAATATACATGATTAAGCTTCAACTGCATGCGAAACAAACGAGTTAGATTCAAATACGAGCGAAACACATGATTTAGCTTCAAATCAATGCGAAGTAGAAGGCTTAGCTTCAAATCCATGCTAATCAGAAAGGTTTACCTTCAAGTACTTGTGATATACATGATTTTGCAACAACTGCATGCGAAACAAATGAGTTAGCTTCAAACCCATGCGAAACACATTATTTAGCTTCAAATAAATGCGAAGTTCAAGGCTGATTTTCGAATCCATGCGAAACAAATGGTTTAGGTTCAAATACTCGCGATTTACAATATTTAGCTTCAACTGCATGCGAAACAAACGAGTTTGCTTCAAACCCATGCGAAACAAATGGATTAGCTTCAAATACTTGTTTTTTACATGACATTGCTTCAACTGCATGCAAAACAAATGAGCTAGATTCAAATCCATGCGAAACACATGATTTAGCTACGAATCAATCCGAAGTAGAAGGCTGATTTTCGAATCCATGCGAAATAAATGGTTTAGCTTCATATACTTGTAATATACATGATTTAGCTGCAACTGCATGCGAAACAAACCAGTTAGCATCAAATCCATGCGATACACATGATTTAGCTTCAAATCAGTGCGAAGTAGAAGGCTTATCTTTGAATCCATGCGAAACAAATGGATTAGCTTCAAATACTGGTAATATACATGATTTAGCTTCAACTGCATGCGAAACAATCGAGTTAGCATCAAATCCATGCGTAACACATGATTTATCTTCAAATAAATGCGAAGTAGAAGGCTTATCTTCAAATCCATGCGAAACAAATGGATTAGCTTGAAATACTTGTTTTATACATGACTTTGCTTCAACTGCATGCAAAACAAATGAGCTAGATTTAAATCCATGCGAAACTCATGATTTAGCTACATATCAATGCAAAGTAGAAGGCTGATTTTCGAATCCATGAGAAAGAAATGCTTTAGCTTCAAATACCTGTTTTATACATGAATTAGCTTCAACTGCATGCGAAACAAACGAGTTGGCTTCAAATCCTTGCGAAACACATGATTTAGCTTCAAATCAATTCGAAGTAGATTGCTTAGCTTCAAATCCATGCTAATCAGAAATGTTTAGCTTCAAGTACTTGTGATATACATGATTTAGCATCAACTGCATGCGAAACAAACGAGTTTGCCTCAAACCCATGCGAAACACATTATTTAGCTTCAAATGAATGCGAAGTAGAATTCTTAGTTTCAAATCCATGCGAAACGAATAGTTTAGCTTCAAATACTTGTTTTATACATGATTTAGCATCAACTGCATGCGAAACAAACGAGTTAGCATCAAATCCATGCGAAACACATGATTTAGTTTAAAATCAATGCGAAGTAGAAGGCTTTGCTTCAAATCCATGCGAAACAAATGGATTAGCTTCAAATACTTGTTTTATACATGACATTGCTTCAACTGCATGCAAAACAAATGAGCTAGATTCAAATCCATGCGAAATACATGATTTAGCTTCAAATCAATGCGAAGTAGAAGGCTGATTTTCGAATCCATGCGAAACAAATGGTTTAGGTTCAAATACTTGTGATTTTCAAGATTTAGCTTCAACTGCATGCGAAACAAACGAGTTTGCTTCAAACCCAAGCGAAACACATTATTTAGCTTCAAATCAATGCGAAGTTGAAGGCTGATTTTCGAATCCATGCGAAACAAATGGTTTAGGTTTAAATACTTGTGATTTACAAGATTTAGCTTCAACTGCATGCGAAACAAACGAGTTTGCTTCAAACCCACGCGAAACACGTGGTTTATATTCAAATCAATGCGAAGTAGAAGGCTTAGCTTCAAATCCATGCTAATCAGAAAGGTTTAGCTTCAAATACTTGTATTATACATGATATAGCTTCAACTGCATGCGAAACATCCGAGTGAGCTTCAAATCCATGCGAAAGACAAGAATTAGCTTCAAATCAATGCGAAGTAGAAGGCTTAGCTTCAAATCCATGCGAAACAAATGGATTAGATTCAAATACTTGTTTTATACATGACTTTGCTTCAACTGCATGCAAAACAATTGAGCTAGATTCAAATAAATGCGAAATACATGATTTAGCTGCAAATCAATGGGAAGTAGAAGGCTTATTTTCGAATCCAGACGAATCAGAAAGGTTTAGCTTCAAATGCTTGTGATATACATGATTTAGCTCCAACTGCATGCGAAACAAACGAGTTAGATTCAAATCCAAGCGAAACACATGATTTAGCATCAAATCAATGCGAAGTAGAAAGCTTAGCTTCAAATCCATGCTAATCAGAAAGGTTTAGCTTCAAGTACTTGTGATATACATGATTTTGCATCAACTGCATACGAAACAAACGAGTTAGCTTCAAACCGATGCGAAACACATTATTTAGCTCCAAATCAATGCGAAGTTGAAGGCATAGCTTCAAATCAATGCGAAACAAGTGGATTAGCTTCAACTACTTGTAATATACATGATTAAGCTTCAACTGCATGCGAAACAAACGAGTTAGATTCAAATACGAGCGAAACACATGATTTAGCTTCAAATCAATGCGAAGTAGAAGGCTTAGCTTCAAATCCATGCTAATCAGAAAGGTTTATCTTCAAGTACTTGTGATATACATGATTTTGCAACAACTGCATGCGAAACAAATGAGTTAGTTTCAAACCCATGCGAAACACATTATTTAGCTTCAAATAAATGCGAAGTTCAAGGCTGATTTTCGAATCCATGCGAAACAAATGGTTTAGGTTCAAATACTCGCGATTTACAATATTTAGCTTCAACTGCATGCGAAACAAACGAGTTTGCTTCAAACCCATGCGAAACAAATGGATTAGCTTCAAATACTTGTTTTTTACATGACATTGCTTCAACTGCATGCAAAACAAATGAGCTAGATTCAAATCCATGCGAAACACATGATTTAGCTACGAATCAATCCGAAGTAGAAGGCTGATTTTCGAATCCATGCGAAATAAATGGTTTAGCTTCATATACTTGTAATATACATGATTTAGCTGCAACTGCATGCGAAACAAACCAGTTAGCATCAAATCCATGCGATACACATGATTTAGCTTCAAATCAGTGCGAAGTAGAAGGCTTATCTTTGAATCCATGCGAAACAAATGGATTAGCTTCAAATACTGGTAATATACATGATTTAGCTTCAACTGCATGCGAAACAATCGAGTTAGCATCAAATCCATGCGTAACACATGATTTATCTTCAAATAAATGCGAAGTAGAAGGCTTATCTTCAAATCCATGCGAAACAAATGGATTAGCTTGAAATACTTGTTTTATACATGACTTTGCTTCAACTGCATGCAAAACAAATGAGCTAGATTTAAATCCATGCGAAACTCATGATTTAGCTACATATCAATGCAAAGTAGAAGGCTGATTTTCGAATCCATGAGAAAGAAATGCTTTAGCTTCAAATACCTGTTTTATACATGAATTAGCTTCAACTGCATGCGAAACAAACGAGTTGGCTTCAAATCCTTGCGAAACACATGATTTAGCTTCAAATCAATTCGAAGTAGATTGCTTAGCTTCAAATCCATGCTAATCAGAAATGTTTAGCTTCAAGTACTTGTGATATACATGATTTAGCATCAACTGCATGCGAAACAAACGAGTTTGCTTCAAACCCATGCGAAACACATTATTTAGCTTCAAATGAATGCGAAGTAGAATTCTTAGTTTCAAATCCATGCGAAACGAATAGTTTAGCTTCAAATACTTGTTTTATACATGATTTAGCATCAACTGCATGCGAAACAAACGAGTTAGCATCAAATCCATGCGAAACACATGATTTAGTTTAAAATCAATGCGAAGTAGAAGGCTTTGCTTCAAATCCATGCGAAACAAATGGATTAGCTTCAAATACTTGTTTTATACATGACATTGCTTCAACTGCATGCAAAACAAATGAGCTAGATTCAAATCCATGCGAAATACATGATTTAGCTTCAAATCAATGCGAAGTTGAAGGCTGATTTTCGAATCCATGCGAAACAAATGGTTTAGGTTTAAATACTTGTGATTTACAAGATTTAGCTTCAACTGCATGCGAAACAAACGAGTTTGCTTCAAACCCACGCGAAACACGTGGTTTATATTCAAATCAATGCGAAGTAGAAGGCTTAGCTTCAAATCCATGCTAATCAGAAAGGTTTAGCTTCAAATACTTGTATTATACATGATATAGCTTCAACTGCATGCGAAACATCCGAGTGAGCTTCAAATCCATGCGAAAGACAAGAATTAGCTTCAAATCAATGAGAAGTATAAGGCTTAGCTTCAAATCCATGCGAAACAAATGGATTAGCTTCAAATACTTGTTTTATACATGACTTTGCTTCAACTGCATGCAAAACAAATGAGCTAGATTCAAATCCATGCGAAGTACATGATTTAGCTTCAAATCAATGCGAAGTAGAAGGCTTATTTTCGAATCCATGCGAAGCAAATGGATTAGCTTCAAATACTTGTGGTATACATGATCTAGCTTCAAAGCAGCCGAAACAAACGAGCTTGTCTCAAATCCATCCGAAACACATGATTTAGCTACAAATCAATGCGAAGTAGAAAGCTGATTTTCGAATCCATGCGAAACAAATGGTTTAGCTTCAAATACTTGCAATACACATGATTTAGCTTGAACTGCATGCGAAAACAAACGAGTTAGCATGAAATCCATGCGATACATATGATTTAGCTTCAAATCAGTGCGAAGTAGAAGGTTTATCTTTGAATCGATGCGAAACAAATGGTTTAGCTTCAAATACTTGTGATATACACGATTTAACTTCTACTGCATGCGAAACAAACGAGTTAGCTTCAAACCCATGCGAAACACATTATTTAGCTTCAAATCAATGCGAAGTAGAAGGCTTAGTTTCAAATGCATGCGAAGGAAATGGTTTAGCTTCAAATACTTGTGATATACATGATTTAGATTCAACTGCATGCGAAACAAACGAGTTAGCTTCAAACCCATGTGAAACACATTATCTAGCTTCAAATCAATGCGAAGTTGAAGGCACATCTTCTAATCCAAGCGAAACAAATGGTTTAGCTTCAAATACTTGTAATATACATGATATAGCTTCAACTGCATGCGAAAAAAACGAGTTAGTTTCAAATCCATGCGAAACACATGATTTAGCTATAAATCAATGCGAAGTAGAAGGCAGATTTTCGAATCCACGCGAAACAAATGGTTTAGCTTCAAATACTTGTAATATACATGATATAGCTTCAACTGCATGCGAAACATCCGAGTGAGCTTCAAATCCATGCGAAAGACAAGATTTAGCTTCAAATCAATGCGAAGTACAAGGCTTAGCTTCAAATCCACGCGAAACAAATGGATTAGCTTCAAATACTTGTTTTATACATGACTTTGCTTCAACTGCATGCAAAACAAATGAGCTAGATTCAAATCCATGCGAAGTACATGATTTAGCTTCAAATCAGTGCGAAGTAGAAGGCTTATCTTTGAATCCATGCGAAACAAATGGTTTAGCTTCAAATACTTGCAATACACATGATTTAGCTTGGACTGCATGCGAAAACAAACGAGTTAGCATCAAATCCATGCGATACATATGATTTAGCTTCAAATCAGTGCGAAGTAGAAGGCTTATCTTTGAATCGATGCGAAACAAATGGTTTAGCTTCAAATACTTGTGATATACACGATTTATCTTCAACTGCACGCGAAACAAACGAGTTAGCTTCAAACCCACGCGAAACACATTATTTAGCTTCAAATCAATGCGATGTGGAAGGCTTAGTTTCAAATCCATGCGAAACGAATAGTTTAGCTTCAAATACTTGTGATGTACATGATATAGCTTCAACTGCATGCGAGACAAACGAGTTAGCTTCAAATCCCTGCGAAACACATGATTTAGCTTCAAATGAATGCGAATTGGAAGGCTTATCTTCGAATCCATGCGAAACAAATGGATTAGCTTCAAATACTTGTGATATACATGATTTAGCTGCAACTGCATGCGAAACAAACAAGTTAGCTTCAAATCCATGAGAAACACATGATTTAGCTACAAATCAATTCGAAGTAGAAGGCTGATGTTCGAATCCATGCGAAACAAATGGTTTACCTTCAAATACTTGTAATATACATGATTTAGCACCAACTGCATGCGAAACAACCGAGTTAGCATCAAATCCATGCGAAAAACATGATTTAGCTCCAAATCAATGCGAAGTTGAAGGCATAGCTTCAAATCAATGCGAAACAAGTGGATTAGCTTCAACTACTTGTAATATACAAGATTCAGCTTCAATTGCATGCGAAACAAACGAGTTTGCTTCAAACCCATGCGAAACATTATTTAGCTTCAAATCAATGAGGAGTTGAAGGCTTATCATCAAATCAAAGCGAAACAAATGGATTAGCTTCAACTATTTGTAATATACATGATTTAGCTTCAACTGCATGCGAAACAAACGAGTTTGATTCAAATCCAAGCGAAACACATGATTTAGCTTCAAATCGTTGCGAAGTACAAGGCTTAGCTTCAAACCCATGCTAATCAGAAATGTTTAGCTTCAAGTACTTGTCATATACATGAGTTAGCATCAACTGCATGCGAAACATCCGAGTGAGCTTCAAATCCATGCGAAAGACAAGATTTAGCTTCAAATCAATGCGAAGTATAAGGTTTAGCTTCAAATCCATGCGAAACAAATAGTTCAGCTTCAAATACTTTTGATATACATCATTTATCTTCAACTGCATGTGAAACAAACGAGTTAGCTTCAAATTCGTGCGGAACAAATGATTCAGGTTCAAATCAATGCGAAGTAGAAGGCTCAGCGTCAAATCCATGCGAATCAAATGGTTTAGCTTCAAATACATGTGATATACATGATTTAGCTTCAACTGCATGCGAACCAATCTAGATAGCTTCAAATCCAAGCCAAAGACATGATTTAGCTTCAAATCAGTGCGAAGTAGAAAGCTTATCTTTGAATCCATGCGAAACAAATGGTTTAGCTTCAAATACTTGCAATACACATGATTTAGCTTGGACTGCATGCGAAAACAAACGAGTTAGCATCAAATCCATGCGATACATATGATTTAGCTTCAAATCAGTGCGAAGTAGAAGGCTTATCTTTGAATCGATGCGAAACAAATGGTTTAGCTTCAAATACTGTGATATACACGATTTATCTTCAACTGCACGCGAAACAAACGAGTTAGCTTCAAACCCACGCGAAACACATTATTTAGCTTCAAATTCATTCGAAACACATGGTTTAGATTAATATTCATGCGAAACAAATGGTCCAGCTTCAAATACTTGTGATATACATGATTCAGCTTCAACTGCATGTGAAACAAACGTGTTAGCTTCAAATCCATGCGAAACACATGATTTAGCTTCAAATCAATGCGAAGTAGAATGCTAATTTTCGAATCCATGCGGAACACATGGTTTATCTTCAAATTCATTCGAAACACATCGTTTAGCTTAATATTCATACGAAACTAATGGTTCAGCTTCAAATACTTGTGATATACATGATTTAGCTTAAACTGCACATGACACAAACGTGTTAGCTTCAAATTCAAGCGAAAAACATGATTCCGCTTCTAATCAATGCGAAATAGACGGCTTAGCTTCAAATCCATGCGATGAAATGCTTTAGCTTCAAATACATGTGATATACATGATTTAGCTTCAACAGCATGCGAACCAAACGAGATAGCTTCAAATCCAAGCCAAAGACATGATTTAGCTTCAAATCAGTGCGAAGTAGAAGGCATATATTCGAATCCATGCGAAACAAATAGTTCAGCTTCAAATACTTTTGATATACATGATTTAGCTTCAACTGCATGTGAAATAAACGAGTTAGCTTCAAATTCATACGAAACACATGATTTAGCTTCAAATCATTGCGAAGTAGAAGGCTCAGCGTCAAATCCATGCGAATCAAAAGGTTTAGCTTCAAATACATGTGATATACATGATTTAGCTTCAACTGCATGCGATCCAAACGAGATAGCTTCAAATCCAAGCCAAAGACATGATTTATCTTCAAATCAGTGCGAAGTAGAAGGCATATCTTCGAATCCATGCGAAACAAATAGTTCAGCTTCAAATACTTTTGATATACATGATTTAGCTTCAACTGCATGTGAAACAAACGAGTTAGCTAAAAATTCATGCGAAACACATGATTCAGCTTCAAATCAATGAGAAGTAGAAGGCTCAGCGTCAAATCCATGCGATAAAATGGTTTAGCTTCATATACATATGATATACATGATTTAGCTTGAACTGCATGCGAAACAAACGAGTTAGCTTCAAAACAATGTGAAACACATGATTCAGCTTCAAATCAATGCGAAGTAGAAGGCTTAGCTTCAAATCCATGCGATGAAATGCTTTAGCTTCAAATACATGTGATATACATGATTTAGCTTCAACTGCATGCGAACCAAACGAGATAGCTTCGAATCCAAGCCAAAGACATGATTTAGCTTCAAATCAGTGCGAGGTAGAAGGCATATATTCGAATCCATTCGAAACAAATAGTTCAGCTTCAACTACATTTGATATACATGATTTAGCTTCAACTGCATGTGAAACAAACGAGTTAGCTTCAAATTCATGCGAAACACATGATTTAGCTTCAAATTCATTCGAAACGCATGGTTTAGCTTAATATTCATGCGAAACAAATGGTCCAGCTTCAAATACTTGTGATATACATGATTTAGCTACCACTGCACATGACACAAACGTGTTAGCTTCAAATTGTAGCCAAAAAAATGATTCCGGTTCTAATCAATTTATGTAGAAGGCTTAGCTTCATATCCATGCGATCAAATGCTTTTGCTTCAAATACATGTGATATACATGATTTAGCTTCAACTGCATGCGATCCAAACGAGATAGCTTCAAATCCATGCGAAAGACATGATTTAGCTTCTAATCAATGCGAAGTAGAATGCTGATTTTCGAATCCATGCGGAACACATGGTTTAGCTTCAAATTCATTCGAAACACATGGTTTAGCTTAATATTCATGCGAAACTAATGGTCCAGCTTTAAATACTTGTGATATACATGATTTAGCTTAAACTGCACATGACACAAACGTGTTAGCTTCAAATTCAAGCGAAAAACATGATTCCGCTTCTAATCAATGCGAAATAGAAGGCTTAGCTTCAAATCCATGCGATGAAATGCTTGAGCTTCAAATACATGTGATATACATGATTTAGCTTCAACTGCATGCGATACAAACGAGATCGCTTCAAATCCATGCGAAAGACATGATTTAGCTTCAAATCAATGCGAAGTAGAATGCTAATTTTCGAATCCATGCGGAACACATGGTTTATCTTCAAATTCATTCGAAACACATCGTTTAGCTTAGTATTCATGCGAAACTAATAGTGCAGCTTCAAATACTTGTGATATACATGATTTAGCTTAAACTGCACATGACACAAACGTGTTAGCTTCAAATTCAAGCGAAAAATATGATTCCGCTTCTAATCAATGCGAAATAGACGGCTTAGCTTCAAATCCATGCGATGAAATGCTTTAGCTTCAAATACATGTGATATACATGATTTAGCTTCAACAGCATGCGAACCAAACGAGATAGCTTCAAATCCAAGCCAAAGACATGATTTAGCTTCAAATCAGTGCGAAGTAGAAGGCATATATTCGAATCCATGCGAAACAAATAGTTCAGCTTCAAATAGTTTTGATATACATGATTTAGCTTCAACTGCATGTGAAACAAACGAGTTAGCTTCAAATTCATACGAAACACATGATTTAGCTTCAAATCATTGCGAAGTAGAAGGCTCAGCGTCAAATCCATGCGAATCAAATGGTTTAGCTTCAAATACATGTGATATACATGGTTTAGCTTCAACTGCATGCGATCCAAACGAGATAGCTTCAAATCCAAGCCAAAGACATGATTTATCTTCAAATCAGTGCGAAGTAGAAGGCATATCTTCGAATCCATGCGAAACAAATAGTTCAGCTTCAAATACTTTTGATATACATGATTTAGCTTCAACTGCATGTGAAACAAACGAGTTAGCTAAAAATTCATGCGAAACACATGATTCAGCTTCAAATCAATGAGAAGTAGAAGGCTCAGCGTCAAATCCATGCGATAAAATGGTTTAGCTTCATATACATATGATATACATGATTTAGCTTGAACTGCATGCGAAACAAACGAGTTAGCTTTAAAACAATGTGAAACACATGATTCAGCTTCAAATCAATGCGAAGTAGAAGGCTTAGCTTCAAATCCATGCGATGAAATGCTTTAGCTTCAAATACATGTGATATACATGATTTAGCTTCAACTGCATGCGAACCAAACGAGATAGCTTCGAATCCAAGCCAAAGACATAATTTAGCTTCAAATCAGTGCGAGGTAGAAGGCATATATTCGAATCCATTCGAAACAAATAGTTCAGCTTCAACTACATTTGATATACATGATTTAGCTTCAACTGCATGTGAAACAAACGAGTTAGCTTCAAATTCATGCGAAACACATGATTTAGCTTCAAATTCATTCGAAACGCATGGTTTAGCTTAATATTCATGCGAAACAAATGGTCCAGCTTCAAATACTTGTGATATACATGATTTAGCTACCACTGCACATGACACAAACGTGTTAGCTTCAAATTCAAGCGAAAAACATGATTCCGCTTCTAATCAATGCGAAATAGAAGGCTTAGCTTCAAATCCATGCGATGAAATGCTTGAGCTTCAAATACATGTGATATACATGATTTAGCTTCAACAGCATGCGAACCAAACGAGATAGCTTCAAATCCAAGCCAAAGACATGATTTAGCTTCAAATCAGTGCGAAGTAGAAGGCATATATTCGAATCCATGCGAAACAAATAGTTCAGCTTCAAATACTTTTGATATACATGATTTAGCTTCAACTGCATGTGAAATAAACGAGTTAGCTTCAAATTCATACGAAACTCATGATTTAGCTTCAAATCATTGCGAAGTAGAAGGCTCAGCGTCAAATCCATGCGAATCAAATGGTTTAGCTTCAAATACATGTGATATACATGATTTAGCTTCAACTGCATGCGATCCAAACGAGATCGCTTCAAATCCATGCGAAAGACATGATTTAGCTTCAAATCAATGCGAAGTAGAATGCTAATTTTCGAATCCATGCGGAACACATGGTTTATCTTCAAATTCATTCGAAACACATCGTTTAGCTTAATATTCATGCGAAACTAATGGTGCAGCTTCAAATACTTGTGATATACATGATTTAGCTTAAACTGCACATGACACAAACGTGTTAGCTTCAAATTCAAGCGAAAAACATGATTCCGCTTCTAATCAATGCGAAATAGACGGCTTAGCTTCAAATCCATGCGATGAAATGCTTTAGCTTCAAATACATGTGATATACATGATTTAGCTTCAACAGCATGCGAACCAAACGAGATAGCTTCAAATCCAAGCCAAAGACATGATTTAGCTTCAAATCAGTGCGAAGTAGAAGGCATATATTCGAATCCATGCGAAACAAATAGTTCAGCATCAAATACTTTTGATATACATGATTTAGCTTCAACTGCATGTGAAACAAACGAGTTAGCTTCAAATTCATACGAAACACATGATTTAGCTTCAAATCATTGCGAAGTAGAAGGCTCAGCGTCAAATCCATGCGAATCAAAAGGTTTAGCTTCAAATACATGTGATATACATGATTTAGCTTCAACTGCATGCGATCCAAACGAGATAGCTTCAAATCCAAGCCAAAGACATGATTTATCTTCAAATCAGTGCGAAGTAGAAGGCATATCTTCGAATCCATGCGAAACAAATAGTTCAGCTTCAAATACTTTTGATATACATGATTTAGCTTCAACTGCATGTGAAACAAACGAGTTAGCTAAAAATTCATGCGAAACACATGATTCAGCTTCAAATCAATGAGAAGTAGAAGGCTCAGCGTCAAATCCATGCGATAAAATGGTTTAGCTTCATATACATATGATATACATGATTTAGCTTGAACTGCATGCGAAACAAACGAGTTAGCTTCAAAACAATGTGAAACACATGATTCAGCTTCAAATCAATGCGAAGTAGAAGGCTTAGCTTCAAATCCATGCGATGAAATGCTTTAGCTTCAAATACATGTGATATACATGATTTAGCTTCAACTGCATGCGAACCAAACGAGATAGCTTCGAATCCAAGCCAAAGACATGATTTAGCTTCAAATCAGTGCGAGGTAGAAGGCATATATTCGAATCCATTCGAAACAAATAGTTCAGCTTCAACTACATTTGATATACATGATTTAGCTTCAACTGCATGTGAAACAAACGAGTTAGCTTCAAATTCATGCGAAACACATGATTTAGCTTCAAATTCATTCGAAACGCATGGTTTAGCTTAATATTCATGCGAAACAAATGGTCCAGCTTCAAATACTTGTGATATACATGATTTAGCTACCACTGCACATGACACAAACGTGTTAGCTTCAAATTGTAGCCAAAAAAATGATTCCGGTTCTAATCAATTTATGTAGAAGGCTTAGCTTCATATCCATGCGATCAAATGCTTTTGCTTCAAATACATGTGATATACATGATTTAGCTTCAACTGCATGCGATCCAAACGAGATAGCTTCAAATCCATGCGAAAGACATGATTTAGCTTCTAATCAATGCGAAGTAGAATGCTGATTTTCGAATCCATGCGGAACACATGGTTTAGCTTCAAATTCATTCGAAACACATGGTTTAGCTTAATATTCATGCGAAACTAATGGTCCAGCTTTAAATACTTGTGATATACATGATTTAGCTTAAACTGCACATGACACAAACGTGTTAGCTTCAAATTCAAGCGAAAAACATGATTCCGCTTCTAATCAATGCGAAATAGAAGGCTTAGCTTCAAATCCATGCGATGAAATGCTTGAGCTTCAAATACATGTGATATACATGATTTAGCTTCAACTGCATGCGATACAAACGAGATCGCTTCAAATCCATGCGAAAGACATGATTTAGCTTCAAATCAATGCGAAGTAGAATGCTAATTTTCGAATCCATGCGGAACACATGGTTTATCTTCAAATTCATTCGAAACACATCGTTTAGCTTAGTATTCATGCGAAACTAATAGTGCAGCTTCAAATACTTGTGATATACATGATTTAGCTTAAACTGCACATGACACAAACGTGTTAGCTTCAAATTCAAGCGAAAAATATGATTCCGCTTCTAATCAATGCGAAATAGACGGCTTAGCTTCAAATCCATGCGATGAAATGCTTTAGCTTCAAATACATGTGATATACATGATTTAGCTTCAACAGCATGCGAACCAAACGAGATAGCTTCAAATCCAAGCCAAAGACATGATTTAGCTTCAAATCAGTGCGAAGTAGAAGGCATATATTCGAATCCATGCGAAACAAATAGTTCAGCTTCAAATAGTTTTGATATACATGATTTAGCTTCAACTGCATGTGAAACAAACGAGTTAGCTTCAAATTCATACGAAACACATGATTTAGCTTCAAATCATTGCGAAGTAGAAGGCTCAGCGTCAAATCCATGCGAATCAAATGGTTTAGCTTCAAATACATGTGATATACATGATTTAGCTTCAACTGCATGCGATCCAAACGAGATAGCTTCAAATCCAAGCCAAAGACATGATTTATCTTCAAATCAGTGCGAAGTAGAAGGCATATCTTCGAATCCATGCGAAACAAATAGTTCAGCTTCAAATACTTTTGATATACATGATTTAGCTTCAACTGCATGTGAAACAAACGAGTTAGCTAAAAATTCATGCGAAACACATGATTCAGCTTCAAATCAATGAGAAGTAGAAGGCTCAGCGTCAAATCCATGCGATAAAATGGTTTAGCTTCATATACATATGATATACATGATTTAGCTTGAACTGCATGCGAAACAAACGAGTTAGCTTTAAAACAATGTGAAACACATGATTCAGCTTCAAATCAATGCGAAGTAGAAGGCTTAGCTTCAAATCCATGCGATGAAATGCTTTAGCTTCAAATACATGTGATATACATGATTTAGCTTCAACTGCATGCGAACCAAACGAGATAGCTTCGAATCCAAGCCAAAGACATAATTTAGCTTCAAATCAGTGCGAGGTAGAAGGCATATATTCGAATCCATTCGAAACAAATAGTTCAGCTTCAACTACATTTGATATACATGATTTAGCTTCAACTGCATGTGAAACAAACGAGTTAGCTTCAAATTCATGCGAAACACATGATTTAGCTTCAAATTCATTCGAAACGCATGGTTTAGCTTAATATTCATGCGAAACAAATGGTCCAGCTTCAAATACTTGTGATATACATGATTTAGCTACCACTGCACATGACACAAACGTGTTAGCTTCAAATTCAAGCGAAAAACATGATTCCGCTTCTAATCAATGCGAAATAGAAGGCTTAGCTTCAAATCCATGCGATGAAATGCTTGAGCTTCAAATACATGTGATATACATGATTTAGCTTCAACAGCATGCGAACCAAACGAGATAGCTTCAAATCCAAGCCAAAGACATGATTTAGCTTCAAATCAGTGCGAAGTAGAAGGCATATATTCGAATCCATGCGAAACAAATAGTTCAGCTTCAAATACTTTTGATATACATGATTTAGCTTCAACTGCATGTGAAATAAACGAGTTAGCTTCAAATTCATACGAAACTCATGATTTAGCTTCAAATCATTGCGAAGTAGAAGGCTCAGCGTCAAATCCATGCGAATCAAATGGTTTAGCTTCAAATACATGTGATATACATGATTTAGCTTCAACTGCATGCGATCCAAACGAGATCGCTTCAAATCCATGCGAAAGACATGATTTAGCTTCAAATCAATGCGAAGTAGAATGCTAATTTTCGAATCCATGCGGAACACATGGTTTATCTTCAAATTCATTCGAAACACATCGTTTAGCTTAATATTCATGCGAAACTAATGGTGCAGCTTCAAATACTTGTGATATACATGATTTAGCTTAAACTGCACATGACACAAACGTGTTAGCTTCAAATTCAAGCGAAAAACATGATTCCGCTTCTAATCAATGCGAAATAGACGGCTTAGCTTCAAATCCATGCGATGAAATGCTTTAGCTTCAAATACATGTGATATACATGATTTAGCTTCAACAGCATGCGAACCAAACGAGATAGCTTCAAATTCAAGCCAAAGACATGATTTAGCTTCAAATCAGTGCGAAGTAGAAGGCATATATTCGAATCCATGCGAAACAAATAGTTCAGCATCAAATAGTTTTGATATACATGATTTAGCTTCAACTGCATGTGAAACAAACGAGTTAGCTTCAAATTGATACGAAACACATGATTTAGCTTCAAATCATTGCGAAGTAGAAGGCTCAGCGTCAAATCCATGCGAATCAAATGGTTTAGCTTCAAATACATGTGATATACATGATTTAGCTTCAACTGCATGCGATCCAAACCAGATAGCTTCAAATCCAAGCCAAAGACATGATTTAGCTTCAAATCAGTGCGCGGTAGAAGGCATATATTCGAATCCATTCGAAACAAATAGTTCAGCTTCAACTACTTTTGATATACATGATTTAGCTTCAACTGCATGTGAAACAAACGAGTTAGCTTCAAATTCATGCGAAACACATGATTTAGCTTCAAATTCATTCGAAACGCATGGTTTAGCTTAATATTCATGCGAAACAAATGGTTCAGCTTCAAATACTTGTGATATACATGATTTAGCTACCACTGCACATGACACAAACGTGTTAGCTTCAAATTGAAGCCAAAAAATGATTCCGGTTCTAATCAATGCGAAGTAGAAGGCTTAGCTTCAAATCCATGCGATCAAATGCTATTGCTTCAAATACATGTGATATACATGATTTAGCTTCAACTGCATGCGATCCAAACGAGATAGCTTCAAATCCATGCGAAAGACATGATTTAGCTTCTAACCAATGCGAAGTAGAATGCTGATTTTCGAATCCATGCGGAACACATGGTTTAGCTTCAAATTCATTCGAAACACATGGTTTAGCTTAATATTCATGCGAAACTAATGGTCCAGCTTCAAATACTTGTGATATACATGATTTAGCTTAAACTGCACATGACACAAACGTGTTAGCTTCAAATTCAAGCGAAAAACATGATTCCGCTTCTAATCAATGCGAAATAGAAGGCTTAGCTTCAAATCCATGCGATGAAATGCTTGAGCTTCAAATACATGTGATATACATGATTTAGCTTCAACAGCATGCGAACCAAACGAGATAGCTTCAAATCCAAGCCAAAGACATGATTTAGCTTCAAATCAATGCGAAGTAGAAGGCTTATCTTCGAATCCATGCGAACCAAATAGTTCAGCTTCAAATACTTTTGATATACATGATTTAGCTTCAACTGCATGTGAAACAAACGAGTTAGTTACAAATTCATGCGGAACACATGGTTTAGTTTCAAATTCATTCGAAACACATGGTTTAGCTTCAAACCAATGCGAAGTAGAAGGCTCAGCTTCAAATCCATGCGAATCAAATGGTTTAGCTTCTAATACTTGTGAGATACATGATTTGGCTTCAACTGCATGCGAATCAAACGTGTTAGCTTCAAATCCATGCGAAACACATGATTTAGCTTCAAATCAATGCGAAGTAGAAGGCTGTTTTACGAATCCATGCGAAACAAATGGTTTATCTTCAAATCAATGCGAAGTACAAGGCTAAGTTTCAAATCCATGCGAAACGTATAGTTTGGAATCAAATACTTGTTTGATACATGATTTAGCTTCAACTGCATGTGAAAGAAACGAGTTAGCTTCAAATTCATACGAAACACATGATTTAGCTTGAAATCATTGCGAAGTAGAAGGCTCAGCGTCAAATCCATGCGAATCAAATGGTTTAGCTTCAAATACATGTGATATACATGATTTAGCTTCAACTGCATGCGATCCAAACCAAATAGCTTCAAATCCAAGCCAAAGACATGATTTAGCTTCAAATCAGTGCGCGGTAGAAGGCATATATTCGAATCCATTCGAAACAAATAGTTCAGCTTCAACTACTTTTGATATACATGATTTAGCTTCAACTGCATGTGAAACAAACGAGTTAGCTTCAAATTCATGCGAAACACATGATTTAGCTTCAAATTCATTCGAAACGCATGGTTTAGCTTAATATTCATGCGAAACAAATGGTTCAGCTTCAAATACTTGTGATATACATGATTTAGCTACCACTGCACATGACACAAACGTGTTAGCTTCAAATTGAAGCCAAAAAAATGATTCCGGTTCTAATCAATGCGAAGTAGAAGGCTTAGCTTCAAATCCATGCGATCAAATGCTATTGCTTCAAATACATGTGATATACATGATTTAGCTTCAACTGCATGCGATCCAAACGAGATAGCTTCAAATCCATGCGAAAGACATGATTTAGCTTCTAATCAATGCGAAGTAGAATGCTGATTTTCGAATCCATGCGGAACACATGGTTTAGCTTCAAATTCATTCGAAACACATGGTTTAGCTTAATATTCATGCGAAACTAATGGTCCAGCTTCAAATACTTGTGATATACATGATTTAGCTTAAACTGCACATGACACAAACGTGTTAGCTTCAAATTCAAGCGAAAAACATGATTCCGCTTCTAATCAATGCGAAATAGAAGGCTTAGCTTCAAATCCATGCGAGAAATGCTTGAGCTTCAAATACATGTGATATACATGATTTAGCTTCAACAGCATGCGAACCAAACGAGATAGCTTCAAATCCAAGCCAAAGACATGATTTAGCTTCAAATCAATGCGAAGTAGAAGGCTTATCTTCGAATCCATGCGAACCAAATAGTTCAGCTTCAAATACTTTTGATATACATGATTTAGCTTCAACTGCATGTGAAACAAACGAGTTAGTTACAAATTCATGCGGAACACATGGTTTAGTTTCAAATTCATTCGAAACACATGGTTTAGCTTCAAACCAATGCGAAGTAGAAGGCTCAGCTTCAAATCCATGCGAATCAAATGGTTTAGCTTCTAATACTTGTGAGATACATGATTTGGCTTCAACTGCATGCGAATCAAACGTGTTAGCTTCAAATCCATGCGAAACACATGATTTAGCTTCAAATCAATGCGAAGTAGAAGGCTGTTTTTCGAATCCATGCGAAACAAATGGTTTATCTTCAAATCAATGCGAAGTACAAGGCTAAGTTTCAAATCCATGCGAAACGTATAGTTTGGAATCAAATACTTGTTTGATACATGATTTAGCTTCAACTGCATGTGAAAGAAACGAGTTAGCTTCAAATTCATACGAAACACATGATTTAGCTTGAAATCATTGCGAAGTAGAAGGCTCAGCGTCAAATCCATGCGAATCAAATGGATTAGCTTCAAATACATGTGATATACATGATTTAGCTTCAAATGCACCTGAAACAAACGTGTTAGCTTCAAATTCCAGCGAAACACATGATTCACCTTCATATCAATGCGAAGTAGAAGGCTCAGCGTCAAATCCATGCGAATCAAATGGTTTAGATTCAAATGCATGTGATATACATGATTTAGCTTCAACTGCATGCGAAACAAACGAGTTAGCTTCAAATCCATGCGATACATTTCATTTAGCTTCAATTCGATACGAAGTAGAAGGCTTAGCTACAAATCCATGCGAAACAAATGATTTAGGTTCAGATACATGCGATATAAGTGATATAGCTTCAAATGCAGGGGAAAAAACGAGTTAGCATCAAATCCATGCAAAACACATGATTTAGCTTCAAATCAATGCGATGGAGAAGGTTTAGCTTCAAATCCAAGCGAAACAAATGATTTAGCTTCAAACAATTGGGATATAAGTGATATAGCTTCATATACAGGGGAAACAAACGAGCTACATCCAACTCCATGCGAAACACATGACTGAGCTTCAAACCAATGCGATGTAGAAGGTTTAGCTTCTAATCAATGCGATGTAGAAGGTTTAGCTTCAAATCCATGCGACACAAATGATTTAGATTCAGATACTTGCGATATATGTGATATAGCTACAAATGCAGGCGAAACAAACGAGTTAGCATCAAATCCATGCGAAACACATGATTTAGCTTGAAATTCATGCGAAACACATGGTTTAGCTACATATTCTAACGAAACAAATGGCTTACCTTTTGATACTTGTGATAAACATGATCTAGTTTCAAATTCAGGCGAAACTAACGAGTTAGCTTCAAATCCATGCGAAACACATGATTTAGCTTCAATTCAATGCGAAGTTGAAGGCTTAGCTTCAAAGCCATGCGAAATAAATGATTTAGCTTGAAACACTTGGGATGTAATAGATATAGCTTCAAATGCAGACGAATCAAACGAGTTAGCTTCAAATCCATGCGATACATTTCATTTAGCTTCAATTCGATACGAAGTAGAAGGCTTAGCTACAAATCCATGCGAAACAAATGATTTAGGTTCAGATTCTTGCGATATAAGTGATATAGCTTCAAATGAAGGGGAAAAAACGAGTTAGCATCAAATCCATGCAAAACACATGATTTAGCTTCAAATCAATGCGATGGAGAAGGTTTAGTTTCAAATTCAAGCGAAACACATGATTTAGCTTCAAATCAATGCGATGTAGAAGGTTTAGCTTCAAATCCATGCGAAATAAATGATTTAGCTTCAAACACTTGGGATGTAAGTGATATAGCATCAAATGCAGCCGAAGCAAACGAGTTAGCTTCAAATCCAAGCGAATCACATGATTTAGCTTCAAATCAATGCGATGTAGAAGGTTTAGCTTCAAATCCAAGCGAAACAAATGATTTAGGTTCAAACACTTGCGATATAAGTGATATAGCTTCAAATGCAGGCGAAACTAACGAATTAGCTTCAAATCCATGCGATGCAGAAGGTTTAGCTTCAAATCCAAGCGAAACACATGATTTAGCTTCAAATTAATACGATGTAGAAGGTTTAGCTTCAAATCCAAGCGAAACAAATGATTTAGCTTCAAACAATTGGGATATAAGTGATATAGCTTCATATGCAGGGGAAACAAACGGGCTACATCCAACTCCATGCGAAACACATGACTGAGCTTCAAACCAATGCGATGTAGAAGGTTTAGCTTCTAATCAATGCGATGTAGAAGGTTTGCCTTCAAATACATGCGAAACAAATGATTTAGCTTCAAACACATGGGGTATAATTGATATAGCTTCAAATGCAGGGGAAACGAACGAGTTAGCATCAAATCCATGCAAAACACATGATTTAGCTTCAAATCAATGCGATGCAGAAGGTTTAGCTTCAAATCCATGCGAAACAAATGATTTAGCTTCAAACAATTGAGGTATAAGTGATATAGCTTCAAATGCAGCCGAAGCAAACCAGTTAGCTTCAAATACAAGCAAATCACATGATTTAGCTTCAAATCAATGCGATGTAGAAGGTTTAGATTCAAATCTATGCGAAACAAATGATTTAGCTACAAACAATTGAGATATAAGTGATATAGCTTCAAATGCTGACGAATCAAACGAGTTGGCTTCAAAATCCATGCGATACATATCATTTAACTTCAAATCGATACGAAGTAGAAGGCTTAGCTTCAAATCCATGCGAAACAAATGATTTAGATTCAGATACTTGCGATATAAGTTTTATAGCTCCGAATGCCGTCGAAACTAACGAGTTAGCATCAAATCCATGCAAAACACATGATTTAGCTTCAAATCAATGTGATGTAAAAAGGTTTAGCTTCAAATACATGCGAACCAAATGACTTAGGTTCAGATACTTGCGATATAAGTGATATAGCTTCAAATGCAGACGAAACAAACGAGTTAGCTTCACATCCAAGCGAAACACATGATCTAGCTCCAAATCAGTGCGAAGTAGAAGGCTTAGCTTCAAATCCATGCGAAACAAATGATTTAGCTTCAGATACTTTGCGATATAAGTGATATAGCTTCAAATGCAGACGAACCAAACGAGTTAGCTTCAAATCCATGCGAAACACATGATTTAGCTGCAAATCCATGCGATGTAGAAGATTTAGCTTCAAATCCATGCAAAACAAATGATTTAGCATCAGATACTTGCGATATAAGTGATATAGCTTCAAATGCAGGGGAAAAAACGAGTTAGCATCAAATCCATACAAAACACATGATTTAGCTTCAAATCAATGCGATGCAGAAGGTTTAGCTTCAAATCCAAGCGAAACACATGATTTAGCTTCAAATTAATACGATGTAGAAGGTTTAGTTTCAAATCCAAGCGAAACAAATGAGTTAGCTTCAAACAATTGGGATATAAGTGATATAGCTTCAAATGCAGGGGAAACAAACGAGCTACATCCAACTCCATGCGAAACACATGACTGAGCTTCAAACCAATGCGATGTAGAAGGCTTAGCTTCAAATCAATGCGATGTAGTAGGATTAGCATCAAATCCATGCGAAATAAATGATTTAGCTTCAAACACTTGGGATGTAAGTGATATAGCTTCAAATGCAGACGAAACAAACGAGTTAGCATCAAATCCATGCAAAATACATGATTTAGCTTCAAATCAATGCGATGGAGAAGGTATAGTTTCAAATTCAAGCGAAACACATGATTTAGCTTCAAATCAATGCAAATGTGGAAGGTTTAGCTTCAAATCCATGCGAAATAAATGATTTAGCTTCAAATCAATGCGAAGTAGAAGGCTTATCTTCGAATCCATGCGAAACAAATGATTTAGTTTCAGATGCTATCGATATAAGTGATATAGCTTCAAATTCAGACGAAACAAACGAGTTAGCTTCAAATTCAAGCGAAAAACATGATTCCGCTTCTCATCAATGCGAAGTAGAAGGCTTACCTTCAAATCCATACGATCAAAAGCTTTAGCTTCAAATACTTTTGATATACATGATTTAGCTTCAACTGCATGTGAAACAAACGAGTTAGCTTCAAATCCATGCGAAACACATGATTTAGCTTCAAATGCAAGCGAAACACATGATTTATCTTCAAATCAATGCGAAGTAGAAGGTTTAGCTTCAAATCCTTGCGAAACACATGATTTAGCTTCAAATCAATGCGAAGTAGAAGGCTTATCTTCGAATCCATGCGAAACAAATGGTTTAGCTTCAAACAATTGGGATATAAGTGATATAGCTTCATATACAGGGGAAACAAACGAGCTACATCCAACTCCATGCGAAACACATGACTGAGCTTCAAACCAATGCGATGTAGAAGGTTTAGCTTCTAATCAATGCGATGTAGAAGGTTTAGCTTCAAATCCATGCGAACCAAATGACTTAGGTTCAGATACTTGCGATATAAGTGATATAGCTTCAAATGCAGACGAAACAAACGAATTAGCTTCAAAATCCATGCGATACATATCATTTAACTTCAAATCGATACGAAGTAGAAGGCTTAGCTTCAAATCCATGCGAAAAAAAATAATTTAGATTCAAACAATTGAGATACAAGTGATATAGCTTCAAATGCAGCCGAAGCAAACGAATTAGCTTCAAATCCAAGCGAATCACATGATTTAGCTTCAAATCAATGCGATGTAGAAGATTTAGATACAAATTCATGCGAAACAAATGATTTAGCTTCAAACAATTGGGATATAAGTGATATAGCTTCAAATGCTGACGAATCAAACGAGTTAGCTTCAAAATCCATGCGATACATATCATTTAACTTCAAATCGAAACGAAGTACAATGCTTAGCTTCAAATAAATGCGAAAAAAATGATTTAGTTTCAGATACTTGCGATATAAGTGATATAGCTTCAAATGCCGTCGAAACTAACGAGTTAGCATCAAATCCATGCAAAACACATGATTTAGCTTCAAATCAATGCCTGTGCAGAAGTTTTAGCTTCAAATCCAAGCGAAACACATGATTTTGCTTCAAATCAATGCGATGTAGAAGGTTTAGCTTCAAATCCATGCGAAACAAATGATTTAGCTTCAAACACTTGCGATATAAGTGATATAGCTTCAAATGCAGGCGAAACTAACGAATTAGCTTCATATCCAAGCGAAACACGTGATTTAGCTTCAAATCAATGCGATGTATAAGGTTTGCCTTCAAATACATGCGAAACAAATGATTTAGCTTCAAACACATGGGGTATAATTGATATAGCTTCAAATGCAGGGGAAACGAACGAGTTAGCATCAAATCCATGCAAAACACATGATTTAGCTTCAAATCAATGTGATGCAGAAGGTTTAGCTTCAAATCCAAGCGAAACACATGATTTAGCTTCAAATTAATACGATGTAGAAGGTTTAGCTTCAAATCCAAGCGAAACAAATGAGTTAGCTTCAAACAATTGGGATATAAGTGATATAGCTTCAAATGCAGGGGAAACAAACGAGCTACATCCAACTCCATGCGAAACACATGACTGAGCTTCAAACCAATGCGATGTAGAAGGCTTAGCTTCAAATCAATGCGATGTAGTAGGATTAGCATCAAATCCATGCGAAATAAATGATTTAGCTTCAAACACTTGGGATGTAAGTGATATAGCTTCAAATGCAGACGAAACAAACGAGTTAGCATCATATGCAAGAGAATCACACGATTTAGCTTCAAATAAATGCGATTTAGAAGTTTTAGCTTCAAATCCATGCGTAACAAATGATTTAGCTTCAGATAATTGCGATATAAGTGATATAGCATCAAATGCGGGCGAAACGAACGAGTTAGCTTCAAATCCATGCTAAAGAAATGATTTAGCTGAAAATCAATGCGATGTAGAAGGTTTAGATTCAAATCCATGCGAAACAAATGATTTAGCATCAGATACTTGCGATATAACTGATATAGCTTCAAATGCAGGGGAAACAAACGAGTTAGCATCAAATCCATGCAAAATACATGATTTAGCTTCAAATCAATGCGATGGAGAAGGTTTAGTTTCAAATTCATGCGAAACACATGATTTAGCTTCAAATCAATGCAAATGTGGAAGGTTTAGCTTCAAATCCATGCGAAATAAATGATTTAGCTTCAAATCAATGCGAAGTAGAAGGCTTATCTTCGAATCCATGCGAAACAAATGATTTAGTTTCAGATGCTATCGATATAAGTGATATAGCTTCAAATTCAGACGAAACAAACTAGTTAGCTTCAAATTCAAGCGAAAAACATGATTCCGCTTCTAATCAATGCGAAGTAGAAGGCTTACCTTCAAATCCATACGATCAAAAGCTTTAGCTTCAAATACTTTTGATATACATGATTTAGCTTCAACCGCATGTGAAACAAACGAGTTAGCTTCAAATCCATGCGAAACACATGATTTAGCTTCAAATCAATGCGAAGTAGAAGGCTTATCTTCGAATTCATGCGAAACAAATGGTTTAGCTTCAAATAGTTGTGATATACATGATTTAGCTTCAAATGCACCTGAAACAAACGTGTTAGCTTCAAATTCCAGCGAAACACATGATTCACCTTCATATCAATGCGAAGTAGAAGGCTCAGCGTCAAATCCATGCGAATCAAATGGTTTAGATTCAAATGCATGTGATATACATGATTTAGCTTCAACTGCATGCGAAACAAACGAGTTAGCTTCAAATCCATGCGATACATTTCATTTAGCTTCAATTCGATACGAAGTAGAAGGCTTAGCTACAAATCCATGCGAAACAAATGATTTAGGTTCAGATACTTGCGATATAAGTGATATAGCTTCAAATGCAGGGGAAAAAACGAGTTAGCATCAAATCCATGCAAAACACATGATTTAGCTTCAAATCAATGCGATGGAGAAGGTTTAGCTTCAAATCCAAGCGAAACAAATGATTTAGCTTCAAACAATTGGGATATAAGTGATATAGCTTCATATACAGGGGAAACAAACGAGCTACATCCAACTCCATGCGAAACACATGACTGAGCTTCAAACCAATGCGATGTAGAAGGTTTAGCTTCTAATCAATGCGATGTAGAAGGTTTAGCTTCTAATCAATGCGATGTAGAAGGTTTAGCTTCAAATCCATGCGAACCAAATGACTTAGGTTCAGATACTTGCGATATAAGTGATATAGCTTCAAATGCAGACGAAACAAACGAATTAGCTTCAAAATCCATGCGATACATATCATTTAACTTCAAATCGATACGAAGTAGAAGGCTTAGCTTCAAATCCATGCGAAAAAAAAAATTTAGATTCAAACAATTGAGATATAAGTGATATAGCTTCAAATGCAGCCGAAGCAAACGAATTAGCTTCAAATCCAAGCGAATCACATGATTTAGCTTCAAATCAATGCGATGTAGAAGATTTAGATACAAATTCATGCGAAACAAATGATTTAGCTTCAAACAATTGGGATATAAGTGATATAGCTTCAAATGCTGACGAATCAAACGAGTTAGCTTCAAAATCCATGCGATACATATCATTTAACTTCAAATCGATACGAAGTACAAGGCTTAGCTTCAAATACATGCGAAAAAAAATGATTTAGTTTCAGATACTTGCAATATAAGTGATATAGCTTCAAATGCCGTCGAAACTAACGAGTTAGCATCAAATCCATGCAAAACACATGATTTAGCTTCAAATCAATGCCTGTGCAGAAGTTTTAGCTTCAAATCCAAGCGAAACACATGATTTTGCTTCAAATCAATGCGATGTAGAAGGTTTAGCTTCAAATCCATGCGAAACAAATGATTTAGCTTCAAACACTTGCGATATAAGTGATATAGCTTCAAATGCAGGCGAAACTAACGAGTTAGCTTCAAATCCATGCGATGCAGAAGGTTTAGCTTCAAATCCAAGCGAAACACATGATTTAGCTTCAAATTAATACGATGTAGAAGGTTTAGCTTCAAATCCAAGCGAAACAAATGATTTAGCTTCAAACAATTGGGATATAAGTGATATGGCTTCATATGCAGGGGAAACAAACGAGCTACATCCAACTCCATGCGAAACACATGAATTAGCTTCATATCAGTACGAAGTAGCAGGCTTAGCTTCACATCCATGCGAAACAAATGATTTAGGTACAGATACTTGCGATAGAAGTGATATAGATTCAAATGCAGGAGAAACAAACGTGATAGCCTCAAATACATGCGAAGCAAGTGATTTAGCTGCAAATCAATGCGATGTAGAAGGTTTATCTTCAAATACATGCGAAATAAATGATTTAGCTTCAAACACTTGGGCTGTACGTGATATAGCTTCAAATGCAGACGAAACAAACGATTTCGCTTCATATCCAAGCGAAACACGTGATTTAGCTTCAAATCAATGCGATGTATAAGGTTTGCCTTCAAATACATGCGAAACAAATGATTTAGCTTCAAACAATTGAGGTATAAGTGATGTAGCTTCAAATGCAGCCGAAGCAAACGAGTTAGCTTCAAATCCAAGCGAATCACATGATTTAGCTTCAAATCAATGCGATGTAGAAGGTTTAGATTCAAATCCATGCGAAACAAATGATTTAGATTCAGATACTTGCGATATAAGTGATATAGCTCCAAAAGCCGTCGAAACTAACGAGTTAGCATCAAATCCATGCAAAACACATGATTTAGCTTCAAATAAATGCCCGTGCAGAAGGTTTAGCTTCAAATCCATGCGAAACAAATGATTTAGCTTCAAACAATTGAGATATAAGTGATATAGCTTTAATTGCAGCCGAAGCAAACCAGTTAGCTTCAAATACAAGCAAATCACATGATTTAGCTTCAAATCAATGCCTGTGCAGAAGGTTTAGATTCAAATCTATGCGAAACAAATGATTTAGCTTCAAACAATTGAGATATAAGTGATAAAGCTTCAAATGCTGACGAATCAAACGAGTTAGCTTCAAAATCCATGCGATACATACCATTTAACTTCAAATTGATACGAAGTAGAAGGCTTAGCTTCAAATCCATGCGAAACAAATGATTTAGATTCAGATACTTGCGATATAAGTTTTATAACTCCAAATGCCGTCGGAACTAACGAGTTAGAATCAAATCCATGCAAAACACATGATTTAGCTTCAAATCAATGCGATGTAGAAGGTTTAGCTTCAAATCCATGCGAACCAAAAGACTTAGGTTCAGATACTTGCGATATAAGTGATATAGCTTCAAATGCAGACGAAACAAACGAGTTAGCTTCAAATCCATGCAAAACACATGATTTTTCTTCAAATACTTGCGATATAAGTGATATAGCTTCAAATGCAGACCAAACAAACGAGTTAGCTACAAGTCCAAACGAAACACATGATTTAGCTTCGAATCAATGCGATGTAGAATGTTTAGCTTCAAATCCATGCGACACAAATGATTTAGCTTCAGATACTTGCGATATATGTGATATAGCTACAAATGCAGGCGAAACAAACGAGTTAGCATCAAATCCATGCGAAACACATGATTTAGCTTGAAATTCATGCGAAACACATGGTTTAGCTACATATTCTAACGAAACAAATGGCTTACCTTTTGATACTTGTGATAAACATGATCTAGTTTCAAATTCAGGCGAAACTAACGAGTTAGCTTCAAATTCATGCGAAACACATGATTTAGCTTCTATTCAATGCGAAGTTGAAGGCTTAGCTTCAAAGCCATGCGAAATAAATGATTTAGCTTGAAACACTTGGGATGTAAGTGATATAGCTTCAAATGCAGACGAATCAAACGAGTTAGCTTCAAATCCATGCGATACATTTCATTTAGCTTCAATTCGATACGAAGTAGAAGGCTTAGCTACAAATCCATGCGAAACAAATGATTTAGGTTCAGATACTTGCGATATAAGTGATATAGCTTCAAATGAAGGGGAAAAAACGAGTTAGCATCAAATCCATGCAAAACACATGATTTAGCTTCAAATCAATGCGATGGAGAAGGTTTAGTTTCAAATTCAAGCGAAACACATGATTTAGCTTCAAATCAATGCGATGTAGAAGGTTTAGCTTCAAATCCATGCGAAATAAATGATTCAGCTTCAAACACTTGGGATGTAAGTGATATAGCTTCAAATGCAGACGAATCAAACGAGTTAGCTTCAAATCCATGCGATACATTTCATTTAGCTTCAAATCGATACGAAGTAGAAGGCTTAGCTACAAATCCATGCGAAACAAATGATTTAGGTTCAGATACTTGCGATATAAGTGATATAGCTTCAAATGAAGGGGAAAAAACGAGTTAGCATCAAATCCATGCAAAACACATGATTTAGCTTCAAATCAATGCGATGCAGAAGGTTTAGCTTCAAATCCAAGCGAAACACATGATTTAGCTTCAAATCGATACGAAGTAGAAGGCTTAGCTTCAAATCCATGCGAAAAAAAAATTTAGATTCAAACAATTGAGATATAAGTGATATAGCTTCAAATGCAGCCGAAGCAAACGAGTTATCTTCAAATCCAAGCGAATCACATGATTTAGCTTCAAATCAATGCGATGTAGAAGATTTAGATACAAATTCATGCGAAACAAATGATTTAGCTTCAAACAATTGGGATATACGTGATATACCTTCAAATGCTGACGAATCAAACGAGTTAGCTTCAAAATCCATGCGATACATATCATTTAACTTCAAATCGATACGAAGTACAAGACTTAGCTTCAAATACATGCGAAAAAAAATGATTTAGATTCAGATACTTGCGATATAAGTGATATAGCTTCAAATGCCGTCGAAACTAACGAGTTAGCATCAAATCCATGCAAAACACATGATTTAGCTTCAAATCAATGCCTGTGCAGAAGTTTTAGCTTCAAATCCAAGCGAAACACATGATTTAGCTTCAAATCAATGCGATGTAGAAGGTTTAGCTTCAAATCCATGCGAAACAAATGATTTAGCTTCAAATCAATGCGAAGTAGAAGGCTGATTTTCGAATCCATGCGCAACAAATGGTTTAGCTTCAAAGACTTGTGATATACATGATTTAGCTTCAAATGCATTCGAAACAATCGAGTTAGCTTCAAATCCATGCGAAACAAATGATTTAGGTTAAGATACTTGCGATATAAGTTATATAGCTTCAAATGCAGGAGAAACAAACGAGTCAGCTTCATATCCAAGCGAAACACATGATTTAGCTTGAAATCATTACGATGTAGAAGGCTTAGCTTCAAATCCATGCGAAACAAATGATTTAGATTCAGATACTTGAGGTATAAGGTATATAGCTTCAAATGCAGGCGAAACTAACGAGTTAGCTTCAAATCCATGCGAAACACATGATTTAGCTTCAAATTAATGCGATTTAGAAAGTTTAGCTTCAAATCCATGCGATACAAAAGATTGATCTTTAAACGCTTGGGATATAAGTGATATAGCATCAAATGCAAGCGAAACGAAAGAGTTAGCTTCAAATCCATGCGAAAGACATGATTTAGCTGCAAATCAATGTGATGTAAAAGGTTTAGCTTAAAATCCATGCGAAACAAATGATTTAGCTTCAAATCAATACGAAGTAGAAGGCTTAACTTCAAATCCATGCGAAACAAATGATTTAGGTTCAGATACTTGCGATATAAGTGATATAGCTTCAAAGGCAGACGAAACAAACGAGTTAGCTTCAAATCCATGCGAAACACATGACTAAGCTTCTAATCGATGCGAAGTAGAAGGGTTAGCTTCAAATCCATGCGAAGCAAATGATTTAACTTCAGATACTAGCGATATAAGTGATATAGCTTCATATGCAGACGAAACAAACGAGTTAGCTTCATATGCAAGCGAAACACATGATTTAGCTTCAAATCAATGCGAGGTAGAAGGATTATCTTGAAATCCATGAGAAACAATTATTTAGGTTCAGATACTAGCGATATAAGTGATATAGCTTCAAATGCAGGGGAAACAAACGAGTTAGCATTAAATCCATTCAAAACACATGATTTAGCTTGAAATCAATGCGATGCAGAAGGTTTAGCTTCAAATGCATGCGAAACAAGCGAGTTTGTTGTAAATCCATGCGAAACACATGATTTTGCTTCAAATTCATCCGAAACACATGGTTTAGCTTAACATTAATATGAAAAAAATGGTCCAGCTTCAAATACTTGTGAAATATATGATTTAGCTTCAACTGCACCTGAAACAAACGTGTTAGCTTCAAATTCAAACAAAACACATGATTCAGCTTTAAATCAATGCGAAGTAGAAGGCTCAGCGTCAAATCCATTCGAATCAAATGGTTTAGCTTCAAATTCATGTTAAATACATGATTTAGCTTCAACTGCATGCGAAACAAACGAGTTAGCTTCAAATCCATGCGAAACACATGATTTAGCTTCAAATCCATGTGAAACAAATGGTTTAGCTTCAGATACCTGCGACATAAATGATATAGCTTCAAAAGCGGGCGAAACAAACGAGTTAGCTACAAATCCATGCGAAACAAATGATTTAGGTTAAGATACTTGCGATATAAGTTATATAGCTTCAAATGCAGGAGAAACAAACGAGTCAGCTTCATATCCAAGCGAAACACATGATTTAGCTTCAAATCAGTGCGATGTAGAAGGTTTGGCTTCAAATCCAAGCGAAACACATGATTTAGCTTCAAATCAATGCGATGTAGAAGGTTTAGCTTCAAATCCATGCGAAACAAAGGGATTTAGCTTCAAATCCTTCGGATATAAGTGATATAGCTTCAAATGCAGACGAATCAAACGACTTAGCTTCAAAATCCATGCGAAACACATGACTTAGTTTCAAATCAATATGAAGTAGAAGGCTTAACTTCGAATCCATGCGAAACAAATGTTTAAGCTTCAAATACTTGTGATATACATGATTTAGCTTCAAATACATGCGAAACAAGCGAGTTTGTTGTAAATCCATGCGAAACACATGATTTAGCTACCAATCAATGCGAAGTAGAAGTCTTATCTTCGAATCCATGCGAAACAAATAGTTTAGATTTAAATACTTGTGATATACATGATTTAGCTTCAAATGGAGGCCAAACAAACGAGTTAGCTTCAAATCCATGCGAAACACATGATTTAGCTTCAAATTCATTCGAAACACATGGTTTAGCTTAATATTAATATGAAACAAATGGTCCACCTTCAAATACTTGTGAAATATATGATTTAGCTTCAACTGCAACTGAAACAAACGTGTTAGCTTCAAATTCAAGAGAAAAAGGATTCAGCTTCAAATCCATACGAATCAAATGGTTCAGCATCAAATACATGTGATATACATGATTTAGCTTCAACAGCTTGCGAAACAAACGAGTTAGCTTTAAATCCTTGCGAAACACATGATTTAGCTTCAAATCAATGCGAAGTAGGAGGCTTAAATTCGAATCTATGCGAAAAAAATGGTTTAACTTCAAATACTTGTGATATACATGATTTAGCTTCAAATGCAGGCGAAACAAACGACTTAGCTTCAAATCCATGCGAAACACATGATTTAGCTTCAAATCAATGCGAAGTAGAAGGCTCAGCTTCAAATCCATGCGAATCAAATGGTTTAGCTTCAAATGCGTGAGATATACATGACTTAGCTTCCACTGCATGCGAAACGAACGAGTTAGCTTCAAATCCATGCGAAGCACATGATTTAGCTTCAAATCAATGCGAAGTAGAAGGCTGATTTTCGAATCCATGCGCAACAAATGGTTTAGCTTCAAAGACTTGTGATATACATGATTTAGCTTCAAATGCATTCGAAACAATCGAGTTAGCTTCAAATCCATGCGAAACACATGACTTAGCTTCAAATCAATATGAAGTAGAAGGCTTAACTTCGAATCCATGCGAAACAAATGATTTAGCTTCAAATACTTGTGATATACATGATTTAGCTTCAAATGCATGCGAAACAAGCGAGTTTGTTGTAAATCCATGCGAAACGCATGATTTAGTTACCAATCAATGCGAACTAGAAGTCTTACCTTAGAATCCATGCGAAACAAATAGTTTAGATTTAAATACTTGTGATATACATGATTTAGCATCAAATGGAGACCAAACAAACGAGTTAGCTTCAAATCCATGCGAATCAAATGGATTCGCTTCAAATACATGTGTTATACATGATTTAGCTGCAACTGCATGCGAAACAAACGAGTTAGCTTCAAATCCAAGCGAAACACATGCTTTAGCTTCAATTCAATACGAAGTAGAAGGCTGATTTTCGAATCCATGCGAAACAAATGGTTTAGATTCAAATCAATACGAAGTAGAAGGATTAGCATCAAATCCATTCAAAACACATGATTTATCTTCAAATCAATGCGAAGTAGAAGGCTAAGCTAAAAATCCATGCGAATCAAATGGTTTAGCTTCAAATACATGTGATATACATGATTTAGCTTCAATTACATGTGAAACAAACGTGTTAGCTTCAAATTCAAGCAAAACACATGATTCAGCTTCAAATCAATGCGAAGTAGAAGGCTCAGCGTTAAATCCATGCGAATCAAATGGTTTAGCTTCAAATACATGTGATATACATGATTTAGCTTCAATTACATGTGAAACAAACGTGTTAGCTTCAAATTCAAGCAAAACACATGATTCAGCTTCAAATCAATGCGAAGTAGAAGGCTCAGCGTCAAATCCATGCGAATCAAATGGTTTAGCTTCAAACACATGTTAAATTCATGATTTAGCTTCAACTGCATGCGAAACAAACGAGTTAGCTTCAAATCCAAGCGAAACACATGATTTAGCTTCAAATCAATATGAAGTAGAAGGCTTAACTTCGAATCCATGCGAAACAAATGATTTAGCTTCAAATACTTGTGATATACATGATTTAGCTTCAAATGCATGCGAAACAAGCGAGTTTGTTGTAAATCCATGCGAAACACATGATTTAACTACCAATCAATGCGAAGTAGAAGTCTTATCTTCGAATCCATGCGAAACAAATAGTTTAGATTTAAATACTTGTGATATACATGATTTACCTTCAAATGGAGGCCAAACAAACGAGTTAGCTCCAAATCCATGCGAAACACATGATTTAGCTTCAAATTCATTCGAAACACATGGTTTAGCTTAATATTAATAGGAAACAAATGGTCCAGCTTCAAATACTTGTGAAATATATGATTTAGCTTCAACTGCACCTGAAACAAACGTGTTAGTTTCAAATTCAAGAGAAAAACATGATTCAGCTTCAAATCAATGCGAAGTAGAAGGCTTAGCTTCAAATCCAAGCGAAACAAATGATTTAGATTCAGATACTTGCGATATAAGTGATATAGCTTCAAATGCAGCGGAAACAAACGAGTTAGCATCAAATCCATGCAAAACACATGATTTAGCTTCAAATCAATGTGATACAGAAGGTTTAGCTTCAAATCCTTGCGATACAAATGATTTAACATCAGATAGTTGCGATATAAGTGATATAGTTTCAACTGCTTGCGAAACAAACGAGTTAGCTTCAAATCCATGCGAAACCCATGATTTAGCTTCAAATTAATGGGATTTAGAACGTTTAGCTTCAAATCCATGCGATACAAAAGATTGATCTTCAAACGCTTGGGATATAAGTGATATTGCATCAAATGCAAGCGAAACGAAAGAGTTAGCTTCAAATCCATGCGAAAGACATGATTTAGCTGCAAATCAATGCGATGTAAAAGGTTTAGCTTCAAATCCATGCGAAACAAAGGGATTTAGCTTCAAATCCTTCGGATATAAGTGATATAGCTTCAAATGCAGACGAATCAAACGAGTTAGCTTCAAAATCCATGCGAAACACATGACTTAGTTTCAAATCAATATGAAGTAGAAGGCTTAACTTCGAATCCATGCGAAACAAATGTTTAAGCTTCAAATACTTGTGATATACATGATTTAGCTTCAAATACATGCGAAACAAGCGAGTTTGTTGTAAATCCATGCGAAACACATGATTTAGCTACCAATCAATGCGAAGTAGAAGTCTTATCTTCGAATCCATGCGAAACAAATAGTTTAGATTTAAATACTTGTGATATACATGATTTAGCTTCAAATGGAGGCCAAACAAACGAGTTAGCTTCAAATCCATGCGAAACACATGATTTAGCTTCAAATTCATTCGAAACACATGGTTTAGCTTAATATTAATATGAAACAAATGGTCCACCTTCAAATACTTGTGAAATATATGATTTAGCTTCAACTGCAACTGAAACAAACGTGTTAGCTTCAAATTCAAGAGAAAAACATGATTCAGCTTCAAATCAATGCGAAGTAGAAGGCTCAGCTTCAAATCCATACGAATCAAATGGTTCAGCATCAAATACATGTGATATACATGATTTAGCTTCAACTGCATGCGAAACAAACGAGTTAGGTTCAAATCCATGCGAAACACATGATTTAGCTTCAAATCAATACGAAGTAGAAGGCTGATTTTCGAATCCATACGAAACAAATGGTTTAGATTCAAATCAATACGAAGTAGAAGGATTAGCATCAAATCCATTCAAAACACATGATTTATCTTCAAATCAATGCGAAGTAGAAGGCTAAGTTACAAATCCATGCGAAACGTATAGTTTGGAATCAAATACTTGTTTTAAACAAGATTTAGCTTCAACTGCATGTGAAACAAACGTATTAGCTTCAAATTCCAGCAAAACACATGATTCAGCTTCAAATCAATGCGAAGTAGAAGGCTCAGCGTCAAATCCATGCGATTCAAATGGTTTAGCTTCAAATGCGTGAGATATACATGACTTAGCTTCCACTGCATGCGAAACGAACGAGTTAGCTTCAAATGCATGCGAAGCACATGATTTAGCTTCAAATCAATGCGAAGTAGAAGGCTGATTTTCGAATCCATGCGCAACAAATGATTTAGCTTCAAATACTTGTGATATACATGATTTAGCTTCAAATGCATGTGAAACAAACGTGTTGGCTTCAAATTCAAGCAAAACACATTATTCAGCTTCAAATCAATGCGAAGTAGAAGGCTCAGCGTCAAATCCATGCGAATCAAATGGTTTAGCTTCAAACACATGTTAAATACATGATTTAGCTTCAACTGCATGCGAAACAAACGAGTTAGCTTCAAATCCAAGCGAAACACATGATTTAGCTTCAAATCAATATGAAGTAGAAGGCTTAACTTCGAATCCATGCGAAACAAATGATTTAGCTTCAAATACTTGTGATATACATGATTTAGCTTCAAATGCATGCGAAACAAGCGAGTTTGTTGTAAATCCATGCGATACACATGATTTAACTACCAATCAATGCGAAGTAGAAGTCTTATCTTCGAATCCATGCGAAACAAATAGTTTAGATTTAAATACTTGTGATATACATGATTTACCTTCAAATGGAGGCCAAACAAACGAGTTAGCTCCAAATCCATGCGAAACACATGATTTAGCTTCAAATTCATTCGAAACACATGGTTTAGCTTAATATTAATAGGAAACAAATGGTCCAGCTTCAAATACTTGTGAAATATATGATTTAGCTTCAACTGCACCTGAAACAAACGTGTTAGCTTCAAATTCAAGAGAAAAACATGATTCAGCTTCAAATCAATGCGAAGTAGAAGGCTTAGCTTCAAATCCAAGCGAAACAAATGATTTAGATTCAGATACTTGCGATATAAGTGATGTAGCTTCAAATGCAGCGGAAACAAACGAGTTAGCATCAAATCCATGCAAAACACATGATTTAGCTTCAAATCAATGTGATACAGAAGGTTTAGCTTCAAATCCTTGCGATACAAATGATTTAACATCAGATAGTTGCGATATGAGTGATATAGTTTCAACTGCTTGCGAAACAAACGAGTTAGCTTCAAATCCATGCGAAACCCATGATTTAGCTTCAAATTAATGGGATTTAGAACGTTTAGCTTCAAATCCATGCGATACAAAAGATTGATCTTCAAACGCTTGGGATATAAGTGATATTGCATCAAATGCAAGCGAAACGAAAGAGTTAGCTTCAAATCCATGCGAAAGACATGATTTAGCTGCAAATCAATGCGATGTAAAAGGTTTAGCTTCAAATCCATGCGAAACAAAGGGATTTAGCTTCAAATCCTTCGGATATAAGTGATATAGCTTCAAATGCAGACGAATCAAACGAGTTAGCTTCAAAATCCATGCGAAACACATGACTTAGTTTCAAATCAATATGAAGTAGAAGGCTTAACTTCGAATCCATGCGAAACAAATGTTTAAGCTTCAAATACTTGTGATATACATGATTTAGCTTCAAATACATGCGAAACAAGCGAGTTTGTTGTAAATCCATGCGAAACACATGATTTAGCTACCAATCAATGCGAAGTAGAAGTCTTATCTTCGAATCCATGCGAAACAAATAGTTTAGATTTAAATACTTGTGATATACATGATTTAGCTTCAAATGGAGGCCAAACAAACGAGTTAGCTTCAAATCCATGCGAAACACATGATTTAGCTTCAAATTCATTCGAAACAAATGGTTTAGCTTAATATTAATATGAAACAAATGGTCCACCTTCAAATACTTGTGAAATATATGATTTAGCTTCAACTGCAACTGAAACAAACGTGTTAGCTTCAAATTCAAGAGAAAAACATGATTCAGCTTCAAATCAATGCGAAGTAGAAGGCTCAGCTTCAAATCCATACGAATCAAATGGTTCAGCATCAAATACATGTGATATACATGATTTAGCTTCAACTGCATGCGAAACAAACGAGTTAGGTTCAAATCCATGCGAAACACATGATTTAGCTTCAAATCAATACGAAGTAGAAGGCTGATTTTCGAATCCATACGAAACAAATGGTTTAGATTCAAATCAATACGAAGTAGAAGGATTAGCATCAAATCCATTCAAAACACATGATTTATCTTCAAATCAATGCGAAGTAGAAGGCTAAGTTACAAATCCATGCGAAACGTATAGTTTGGAATCAAATACTTGTTTTATACATGATTTAGCTTCAACTGCATGTGAAACAAACGTGTTGGCTTCAAATTCAAGCAATACACATTATTCAGCTTCAAATCAATGCGAAGTAGAAGGCTCAGCGTCAAATCCATGCGAATCAAATGGTTTAGCTTCAAATACATGTGATATACAAGATTTAGCTTCAACTGCATGTGAAACAAACGTGTTAGCTTCAAATTCAAGCAAAACACATGATTCAGCTACAAATCAATGCGAAGTAGAAGGCTCAGCGTCAAATCCATGCGAATCAAATGGTTTAGCTTCAAATACATGTTAAATACATGATTTAGCTTCAACTGCATGCGAAACAAACGAGTTAGCTTCAAATCCAAGCGAAACACATGATTTAGCTTCAAATCAATATGAAGTAGAAGGCTTAACTTCGAATCCATGCGAAACAAATGATTTAGCTTCAAATACTTGTGATATACATGATTTAGCTTCAAATGCATGCGAAACAAGCGAGTTTGTTGTAAATCCATGCGAAACACATGATTTAACTACCAATCAATGCGAAGTAGAAGTCTTATCTTCGAATCCATGCGAAACAAATAGTTTAGATTTAAATACTTGTGATATACATGATTTACCTTCAAATGGAGGCCAAACAAACGAGTTAGCTCCAAATCCATGCGAAACACATGATTTAGCTTCAAATTCATTCGAAACACATGGTTTAGCTTAATATTAATAGGAAACAAATGGTCCAGCTTCAAATACTTGTGAAATATATGATTTAGCTTCAACTGCACCTGAAACAAACGTGTTAGCTTCAAATTCAAGAGAAAAACATGATTCAGCTTCAAATCAATGCGAGGTAGAAGGATTATCTTGAAATCCATGAGAAACAATTATTTAGGTTCAGATACTAGCGATATAAGTGATATAGCTTCAAATGCAGGGGAAACAAACGAGTTAGCATTAAATCCATTCAAAACACATGATTTAGCTTGAAATCAATGCGATGCAGAAGGTTTAGCTTCAAATGCATGCGAAACAAGCGAGTTTGTTGTAAATCCATGCGAAACACATGATTTTGCTTCAAATTCATCCGAAACATATGGTTTAGCTTAACATTAATATGAAAAAAATGGTCCAGCTTCAAATACTTGTGAAATATATGATTTAGCTTCAACTGCACCTGAAACAAACGTGTTAGCTTCAAATTCAAACAAAACACATGATTCAGCTTCAAATCAATGCGAAGTAGAAGGCTCAGCGTCAAATCCATTCGAATCAAATGGTTTAGCTTCAAATTCATGTTAAATACATGATTTAGCTTCAACTGCATGCGAAACAAACGAGTTAGCTTCAAATCCATGCGAAACACATGATTTAGCTTCAAATCCATGTGAAACAAATGGTTTAGCTTCAGATACCTGCGACATAAATGATATAGCTTCAAAAGCGGGCGAAACAAACGAGTTAGCTACAAATCCATGCGAAACAAATGATTTAGGTTAAGATACTTGCGATATAAGTTATATAGCTTCAAATGCAGGAGAAACAAACGAGTCAGCTTCATATCCAAGCGAAACACATGATTTAGCTTCAAATCAGTGCGATGTAGAAGGTTTGGCTTCAAATCCAAGCGAAACACATGATTTAGCTTCAAATCAATGCGATGTAGAAGGTTCAGCTTCAAATCCATGCGAAACAAAGGGATTTAGCTTCAAATCCTTCGGATATAAGTGATATAGCTTCAAATGCTGACGAATCAAACGAGTTAGCTTCAAAATCCATGCGAAACACATGACTTAGTTTCAAATCAATATGAAGTAGAAGGCTTAACTTCGAATCCATGCGAAACAAATGTTTAAGCTTCAAATACTTGTGATATACATGATTTAGCTTCAAATACATGCGGAACAAGCGAGTTTGTTGTAAATCCATGCGAAACACATGATTTAGCTACCAATCAATGCGAAGTAGAAGTCTTATCTTCGAATCCATGCGAAACAAATAGTTTAGATTTAAATACTTGTGATATACATGATTTAGCTTCAAATGGAGGCCAAACAAACGAGTTAGCTTCAAATCCATGCGAAACACATGATTTAGCTTCAAATTCATTCGAAACACATGGTTTAGCTTAATATTAATATGAAACAAATGGTCCACCTTCAAATACTTGTGAAATATATGATTTAGCTTCAACTGCAACTGAAACAAACGTGTTAGCTTCAAATTCAAGAGAAAAAGGATTCAGCTTCAAATCCATACGAATCAAATGGTTCAGCATCAAATACATGTGATATACATGATTTAGCTTCAACTGCATGCGAAACAAACGGGTTAGGTTCAAATCCATGCGAAACACATGATTTAGCTTCAAATCAATACGAAGTAGAAGGCTGATTTTCGAATCCATACGAAACAAATGGTTTAGATTCAAATCAATACGAAGTAGAAGGATTAGCATCAAATCCATTCAAAACACATGATTTCTCTTCAAATCAATGCGAAGTAGAAGGCTAAGTTACAAATCCATGCGAAACGTATAGTTTGGAATCAAATACTTGTTTTAAACAAGATTTAGCTTCAACTGCATGTGAAACAAACGTATTAGCTTCAAATTCCAGCAAAACACATGATTCAGCTTCAAATCAATGCGAAGTAGAAGGCTCAGCGTCAAATCCATGCGATTCAAATGGTTTAGCTTCAAATACATGTGATATACATGATTTAGCTTCAACAGCTTGCGAAACAAACGAGTTAGCTTTAAATCCTTGCGAAACACATGATTTAGCTTCAAATCAATGCGAAGTAGGAGGCTTAAATTCGAATCTATGCGAAAAAAATGGTTTAACTTCAAATGCGTGAGATATACATGACTTAGCTTCCACTGCATGCGAAACGAACGAGTTAGCTTCAAATCCATGCGAAGCACATGATTTAGCTTCAAATCAATGCGAAGTAGAAGGCTGATTTTCGAATCCATGCGCAACAAATGGTTTAGCTTCAAAGACTTGTGATATACATGATTTAGCTTCAAATGCATTCGAAACAATCGAGTTAGCTTCAAATCCATGCGAAACACATGACTTAGCTTCAAATCAATATGAAGTAGAAGGCTTAACTTCGAATCCATGCGAAACAAATGATTTAGCTTCAAATACTTGTGATATACATGATTTAGCTTCAAATGCATGCGAAACAAGCGAGTTTGTTGTAAATCCATGCGAAACGCATGATTTAGTTACCAATCAATGCGAACTAGAAGTCTTACCTTAGAATCCATGCGAAACAAATAGTTTAGATTTAAATACTTGTGATATACATGATTTAGCATCAAATGGAGACCAAACAAACGAGTTAGCTTCAAATCCATGCGAATCAAATGGATTCGCTTCAAATACATGTGTTATACATGATTTAGCTGCAACTGCATGCGAAACAAACGAGTTAGCTTCAAATCCAAGCGAAACACATGCTTTAGCTTCAATTCAATACGAAGTAGAAGGCTGATTTTCGAATCCATGCGAAACAAATGGTTTAGATTCAAATCAATACGAAGTAGAAGGATTAGCATCAAATCCATTCAAAACACATGATTTATCTTCAAATCAATGCGAAGTAGAAGGCTAAGCTAAAAATCCATGCGAAACGTATAGTTTGGAATCAAATACTTGTTTTATACATGATTTAGCTTCAACTGCATGTGAAACAAACGTGTTGGCTTCAAATTCAAGCAAAACACATTATTCAGCTTCAAATCAATGCGAAGTAGAAGGCTCAGCGTCAAATCCATGCGAATCAAATGGTTTAGCTTCAAATACATGTGATATACATGATTTAGCTTCAATTACATGTGAAACAAACGTGTTAGCTTCAAATTCAAGCAAAACACATGATTCAGCTTCAAATCAATGCGAAGTAGAAGGCTCAGCGTCAAATCCATGCGAATCAAATGGTTTAGCTTCAAATACATGTGATATACATGATTTAGCTTCAATTACATGTGAAACAAACGTGTTAGCTTCAAATTCAAGCAAAACACATGATTCAGCTTCAAATCAATGCGAAGTAGAAGGCTCAGCGTCAAATCCATGCGAATCAAATGGTTTAGCTTCAAACACATGTTAAATACATGATTTAGCTTCAACTGCATGCGAAACAAACGAGTTAGCTTCAAATCCATGCGAAACACATGATTTAGCTTCAAATTCATTCGAAACACATGGTTTAGCTTAATATTAATATGAAACAAATGGTCCACCTTCAAATACTTGTGAAATATATGATTTAGCTTCAACTGCAACTGAAACAAACGTGTTAGCTTCAAATTCAAGAGAAAAACATGATTCAGCTTCAAATCAATGCGAAGTAGAAGGCTCAGCTTCAAATCCATACGAATCAAATGGTTCAGCATCAAATACATGTGATATACATGATTTAGCTTCAACTGCATGCGAAACAAACGAGTTAGGTTCAAATCCATGCGAAACACATGATTTAGCTTCAAATCAATACGAAGTAGAAGGCTGATTTTCGAATCCATAAGAAACAAATGGTTTAGATTCAAATCAATACGAAGTAGAAGGATTAGCATCAAATCCATTCAAAACACATGATTTATCTTCAAATCAATGCGAAGTAGAAGGCTAAGTTACAAATCCATGCGAAACGTATAGTTTGGAATCAAATACTTGTTTTAAACAAGATTTAGCTTCAACTGCATGTGAAACAAACGTATTAGCTTCAAATTCCAGCAAAACACATGATTCAGCTTCAAATCAATGCGAAGTAGAAGGCTCAGCGTCAAATCCATGCGATTCAAATGGTTTAGCTTCAAATGCGTGAGATATACATGACTTAGCTTCCACTGCATGCGAAACGAACGAGTTAGCTTCAAATGCATGCGAAGCACATGATTTAGCTTCAAATCAATGCGAAGTAGAAGGCTGATTTTCGAATCCATGCGCAACAAATGATTTAGCTTCAAATACTTGTGATATACATGATTTAGCTTCAAATGCATGTGAAACAAACGTGTTGGCTTCAAATTCAAGCAAAACACATTATTCAGCTTCAAATCAATGCGAAGTAGAAGGCTCAGCGTCAAATCCATGCGAATCAAATGGTTTAGCTTCAAACACATGTTAAATACATGATTTAGCTTCAACTGCATGCGAAACAAACGAGTTAGCTTCAAATCCAAGCAAACACATGATTCAGCTACAAATCAATGCGAAGTAGAAGGCTCAGCGTCAAATCCATGCGAATCAAATGGTTTAGCTTCAAATACATGTTAAATACATGATTTAGCTTCAACTGCATGCGAAACAAACGAGTTAGCTTCAAATCCAAGCGAAACACATGATTTAGCTTCAAATCAATATGAAGTAGAAGGCTTAACTTCGAATCCATGCGAAACAAATGATTTAGCTTCAAATACATGTGATATACACGATTTAGCTTCAAATGCATGCGAAACAAGCGGGTTTGTTGTAAATCCATGCGAAACACATGATTTAACTACCAATCAATGCGAAGTAGAAGTCTTATCTTCGAATCCATGCGAAACAAATAGTTTAGATTTAAATACTTGTGATATACATGATTTACCTTCAAATGGAGGCCAAACAAACGAGTTAGCTCCAAATCCATGCGAAACACATGATTTAGCTTCAAATTCATTCGAAACACATGGTTTAGCTTAATATTAATAGGAAACAAATGGTCCAGCTTCAAATACTTGTGAAATATATGATTTAGCTTCAACTGCACCTGAAACAAACGTGTTAGCTTCAAATTCAAGAGAAAAACATGATTCAGCTTCAAATCAATGCGAAGTAGAAGGCCTAGCTTCAAATCCAAGCGAAACAAATGATTTAGATTCAGATACTTGCGATATAAGTGATATAGCTTCAAATGCAGCGGAAACAAACGAGTTAGCATCAAATCCATGCAAAACACATGATTAAGCTTCTAATCGATGCGATGTAGAAGGATTAGCTTCAAATCCATGCGAAGCAAATGATTGAGCTTCAAACACTTGGGATATAGGTGATATAGCTTCAAATGCAGCAAAACTAACGAGTTAGCTTCAAATCCAAGTGAAACACTTGATTTAGCTGCAAATCAATGCGATGTAGAAGGTTTAGCATCAAATCCATGCAAAATACATGATTTAGCTTCAAATCAATGCGATACAGAAGGTTTAGCTTCAAATCCATGCGATACAAATGATTTAACATCAGATAGTTGCGATATAAGTGATGTAGTTTCAACTGCATGCGTAACAAACGAGTTAGCTTCAAATCCATGCGAAACCCATGATTTAGCTTCAAATTAATGGGATTTAGAACGTTTAGCTTCAAATCCTTCGATACAAGAGATTGATCTTCAAACGCTTGGGATATAAGTGATATTGCATCAAATGTAAGCGAAACGAAAGACTTAGCTTCAAATCCATGCGAAACACATGATTTAGCAGCAAATCAATGCGATGTATAAGGTTTAGCTACAAATCCATGCGAAACAAGTGATTTAGCTTCAGATACTAGCGATATATGTGATATAGCTTCAAATGCAGACGAAACAAACGAGTTAGCTTCAAATCCAAGAGAAACACATGATTTAGCTTCAGAAAT
>NW_027477064.1:0-103024 GCF_051020955.1 Megalopta genalis
CAAACGAGATAGTTTCAAATCCAAGCGAATCACATGATTTAGCTTCAAATCATTGCGATGTGGAAGGTTTAACTTCAAATCCATGCGAAGCAAATGATTTAGCTTCAAACACTTGGGATATAAGTGATATAGCTTCAAAAGCAGACGAAACAAACGAGTTAGCTTCATATCCAAGCGAAACACATGATTTAGCTTTAAATCGATGCGACGTAGAAGGTTTAGCTTCAAATCCACGCGAAACACATAATTTAGCTTCAAATCAATGCGATATAGAAGGTTTAGCTTCAAATCCATGCGACACAAATGATATAGCTTCAGATACTTGCGATATAATAGATATAGCTTCAAATGCAGACGAAACAAACGAGTTAGCTTCAAATCCATGCGAAGCACATGATTTAGCTTCAAATCAATGCGATGTAGAAGGGTTATCGTTAAATACACGCCAAACACATGATTTAGCTTCAAATCAATGCGATATAAAAGGTTTAGCTTCAAATCCATGCGAAGCAAATGATTTAACATCAGATAGTTGCGATATAAGTGATATAGCTTCAAATGCAGACGAAACAAACGAGATAGTTTCAAATCCAAGCGAATCACATGATTTAGCTTCAAATCAATGCGATGTAGAAGGTTTAGCTTCAAATCCATGCGACACAAATGATTTAGCTTCAGATACTTGCGATATAAGTGATATAGCTTCAAATGCAGTAGAAACAAACGAGTTAGCTTCAAATCCATGCAAAACATATGATTATGCTTCAAATCAATGCGATGTAGAAGGTTTAGCTTCAAATCCATGCGAAACAAATGATTTAACATCAGATAGTTGCGATATAAGTGATATAGCTTCAAATGCAGACGAAACAAACGAGATAGCTCCAAATCCAAGCGAAGCACATGATTTAGCTTCAAATCAATGCGATGTAGAAGGTTTAGCTTCAAATCCACGCGAAACAAATGATTTAGCTTTAAACACTTGGGATGTAGAAGGTTTAGCTTCAAATCCACGCGAAACACATGATTAAGCTTCAAATCAATGCGATATAAAAGGTTTAGCTTCAAATCAATGTGACAAAAATGATATAGCTTCAGATACTTGCGATATAAGAGATATAGCTTCAAATGCAGACGAAACAAACGAGTTAGCTTCAAATCCATACGAAACACATGATTCAGCTGCAAATAAATGCGATATAGAAGGTTTAGCTTCAAATCCATGCGAAACAAATGATTTAGCTTCAAACAGTTGGGATATAAGTGATATAGCATCAAATGCAGAAGAAACAAACGAGTTAGCTTAAATCCACGCGAAACACATGAATTAGCTTCAAATCAATGCGATATAGTATGTTTAGCTTCAAATCCATGCGACACAAATGATATAGCTTCAGATACTTGCGATATAAGAGATATAGCTTCAAATGCAGACGAAACAAAAGAGATAGCTTCAAATCCAAGCGAAACACATGATTTAGCTTCAAATCAATGCGATGTAGAAGGTTTAGCTTCAAGTCCATGCGAAACAAATGATTTAGCTTCAAACACTTGGGATATAAGTGATATAGCTTCAAATGCAGACGAAGCAAACGAGTTAGCCTCAAATCCATACGAAACACATGATTCAGCTGCAAATAAATGCGATATAGAAGATTTAGCTTCAAATCCATGCGAAACAAATGATTTAACATCAGATAGATGCGATATAAGTGATATAGCTTCAAATGCAGACGAAAAAAACGAGATAGCTTCAAATCCAAGCGAAACAAATGACATAGCTTCAAATCAATGCGATGTAGAAGGTTTAGCTTCAAATCCACGCGAAACAAATGATTTAGCTTCAATACACTTGGGATATAAGTGATATAGCTTCAAATGCAGACGAAGCAAACGAGTTAGCTTCAAATCCATACGAAACACATGATTCAGCTGCAAATAAATGCGATATAGAAGATTTAGCTTCAAATCCATGCGAAACAAATGATTTAACATCAGATAGTTGCGATATAAGTGATATAGCTTCAAATGCAGACGAAAAAAACGAGATAGCTTCAAATCCAAGCGAAACACATGACTTAGCTTCAAATCAATGCGACGTAGAAGGTATAGCCTCAAATACACGCCAAACACATGATTTAGCTTCTAATCAAAGCGATATAGAAGGTTTAACTTCAAATCCATGCGAAACAAATGATTTAGCTGCAAACACTTGGGATATAAGTGATATAGCTTCAAATCCATGAGAAACAAATGATTTAACATCAGATAGTTGCGATATAAGTGGTATAGCTTCAAATGCAGACGAAATAAACGAGTTAGCTCCAAATCCAAGCGAATCACATGATTTAGCTTCAAATCATTGCGATATAGACGGTTTAACTACAAATCCATTAGAACAAATGATTTACTTTCAAACAGTTGGGATATAAGTGATATAGCTTGAAATGCAGACGAAGCAAACGAGTTAGCTTCAAATCCATGCGAAACACATGATTCAGCTGCAAATAAATGCGATATAGAAGATTTAGCTTCAAATCCATGCGAAACAAATGATTTAACATCAAATAGTTGCGATATAAGTGATGTAGCTTCAAATGCAGACGAAACAAACTAGATAGCATCAAATCCAAGCGAATCACATGATTTAGCTTCAAATCATTGCGATGTGGAAGGTTTAACTTCAAATCCATGCGAAGTAAATGATTTAGCTACAAACACTTGGGATATAAGTGATATAGCTTCAAATGCAGACGAAACAAACGAGTTAGCTTCAAATCCATGCGAAGCACATGATTTAGCTTCAAATCAATTCGAAGTGGAAGGATTAGCTTCAAATCCATGCGAAACAAATGATTTAACATCAGATAGTTGCGATATAAGTGATATAGCTTCAAATTCAGAGGAAACAAACGAGTTAGCTACAAATCCATACAAAACACGTGATGAAGCTTCAGATCAATGCTATGTAGAAAGTTTAGCTTCAAACCCATGCGAAACAAATGATTTAGCTTCAAACACTTGGGATATAAGTGATATAGCTTCAAATGCAGACGAAAACAACGAGTTAGATTCAAATCCATGCGAAACAAACGAGTTAGCTTATAATCCATGCGAAACACACGATTTAGCTGCAAATCAATGCGATGTAGAAGATTTAGCTTCAAATCCATGCGAAACAAATGATTTAACATCAAATAGTTACGATATAAGTTATATAGCTTCAAATGCAGACGAAACAAACGAGATAGCTTAAAATCGAAGCGAAACACATGATTTAGCTTCAAATCAATGCGATGTAGAAGGTTTAACTTCAAATCTATGCGATACAAATGATTTAGCGTCAGCTACATGCGATTTAAGTGATATAGCTTCAAATACAGGAGAAACAAACGAGTTAGATTCAAATCCATGCAAAACACACGATTAATCTTCAAATCAATGGTATGTAGAAGGTTTAGCTTCAAATCCATGCAACACAAATGAATAAGCTTCAAATACTTGCGTAATAAGTGATATAGCTTCAAATACAGAGGAAACAAACGAGTTAGCTACAAATCCATACAAAACACGTGATTAAGCTTCAAATCAATGCTATGTTGAAAGTTTAGCTTCAAATCCATGCGAAACAAATGATTTAGCTTCAAACACTTGGGATATAAGTGATATAGCTTCAAATGCAGACGAAAACAACGAGTTAGATACAAATCCATGCGAAACAAATGATTTAACATCAGATAGTTGCGATATAAGTGATATAGCATCAAATGCAGACGAAACAAACGAGATAGTTTCAAATCCAAGCGAAACACATGATTTAGCTTCAAATCAATGCGATGTAGAAGGTTTAGCTTCAAATCCATGCGAAACAAATGATTTAACATCAGATAGTTGCGATCTAAGTGATATAGCTTCAAATGCAGTCGAATCAGACGAGATAGTTTCAAATCTAAGCGAAACACATGATTTAGCTTCAAATCAATGCGATGTAGAAGGTTTAGGTTCAAATTCACGCGATGTAGAAGGTTTAGCTTCAAATTCACGCGAAACACATGATTTAGCTTCAAATCAATGCGATATAGAAGATTTAGCTTCAAATCCATGCGACACAAATGATATAGCTTCAGATACTTGGGATATAAGAGATATAGCTTCAAATGCAGACGAAACAAACGAGTTAGCTTCAAATCAATGCGATATAGAAGGTTTAGCTTCAAATCCGCGCGAAATACATGATTTATCTTCAAATCAATGCGATATAGAAGGTTTAGCTTCAAATTCCTGCGAAGCAAATGATTGGGGTTCAAATCAATTCGAAGTAGAGGAATTAGATTCAAATCCATGCGAAACAAATGATTTAGCATCAGATACATGCGATCTAAGTGGTATAGCTTCAAATGCTGGAGAAACAAACGAGTTAGCTTCAAATCCACGCAAAAACACATGATTAATCTTCAAATCAATGCTATGTAGAAGCTTTAGCTTCAAATCCGTGAGATACAAATGATTTTGCTTCAGATACTTGCGATATAAGAGATATAGCTTCAAATTCAGACGAAACAAACGAGTTAGCTTCATATCCAAGCCAAACACATGATTTAGCTTCAAATCAATGCGATGTACAAGGATTAGCTTCATATCCATGCGATACAAATGATTTAGCTTCAAACACTTGGGATATAAGTGATATAGCTTCAAATGCAGACGAAGCAAACGAGTTAGCTTCAAATCCATACGAAACACATGATTCAGCCTGCAAATAAATGCGATATAGAAGATTTAGATTCAAATCCATGCGAAACAAATGGTTTAACATCAGATAGTTGCGATATAAGTGATATAGCTTCAAATGCAGACGAAAGAAACGAGATAGCTTCAAATCCAAGCGAAACAAATGACTTAGCTTCAAATCAATGCGACGTAGAAGGTTTAGCGGCAAATACACGCCAAACACATGATTTAGCTTCAAATCAGTGCGATGTAGAAGGTTTAGCTTCAAATCCATGCGAAACAAATGATTTAACATCAGATAGTTGCGATCTAAGTGATATAGCTTCAAATGCAGTCGAATCAGACGAGATAGTTTCAAATCTAAGCGAAACACATGATTTAGCTTCAAATCAATGCGATGTAGAAGGTTTAGGTTCAAATTCACGCGATGTAGAAGGTTTAGCTTCAAATTCACGCGAAACACATGATTTAGCTTCAAATCAATGCGATATAGAAGATTTAGCTTCAAATCCATGCGACACAAATGATATAGCTTCAGATACTTGGGATATAAGAGATATAGCTTCAAATGCAGACGAAACAAACGAGTTAGCTTCAAATCAATGCGATATAGAAGGTTTAGCTTCAAATCCGCGCGAAATACATGATTTATCTTCAAATCAATGCGATATAGAAGGTTTAGCTTCAAATTCCTGCGAAGCAAATGATTGGGGTTCAAATCAATTCGAAGTAGAGGAATTAGATTCAAATCCATGCGAAACAAATGATTTAGCATCAGATACATGCGATCTAAGTGGTATAGCTTCAAATGCTGGAGAAACAAACGAGTTAGCTTCAAATCCACGCAAAAACACATGATTAATCTTCAAATCAATGCTATGTAGAAGCTTTAGCTTCAAATCCGTGAGATACAAATGATTTTGCTTCAGATACTTGCGATATAAGAGATATAGCTTCAAATTCAGACGAAACAAACGAGTTAGCTTCATATCCAAGCCAAACACATGATTTAGCTTCAAATCAATGCGATGTACAAGGATTAGCTTCATATCCATGCGATACAAATGATTTAGCTTCAAACACTTGGGATATAAGTGATATAGCTTCAAATGCAGACGAAGCAAACGAGTTAGCTTCAAATCCATACGAAACACATGATTCAGCCTGCAAATAAATGCGATATAGAAGATTTAGATTCAAATCCATGCGAAACAAATGGTTTAACATCAGATAGTTGCGATATAAGTGATATAGCTTCAAATGCAGACGAAAGAAACGAGATAGCTTCAAATCCAAGCGAAACAAATGACTTAGCTTCAAATCAATGCGACGTAGAAGGTTTAGCGGCAAATACACGCCAAACACATGATTTAGCTTCAAATCAGTGCGATGTAGAAGGTTTAGCTTCAAATCCATGCGAAACAAATGATATAGCTTCAGATACTTGCGATATAAGAGATATAGCTTCGAATTCAGACGAAACAAACGAGTTAGCTTCATATCCAAGCCAAACACATGATTTAGCTTCAAATCAATGCGATGTACAAGGATTAGCTTCATATCCATGCGATACAAATGATTTAGCTTCAAACACTTGGGATATAAGTGATATAGCTTCAAATGCAGACGAAACAAACGAGTTAGCTTCAAATCCATGCGAAGCACATGATTTAGCTTCAAATCAATGCGATGTAGAAGGGTTATCGTTAAATACACGCCAAACACATGATTTAGCTTCAAATCAATGCGATATAAAAGGTTTAGCTTCAAATCCATGCGAAGCAAATGATTTAACATCAGATAGTTGCGATATAAGTGATATAGCTTCAAATGCAGACGAAACAAACGAGATAGTTTCAAATCCAAGCGAATCACATGATTTAGCTTCAAATCATTGCGATGTGGAAGGTTTAACTTCAAATCCATGCGAAGCAAATGATTTAGCTTCAAACACTTGGGATATAAGTGATATAGCTTCAAAAGCAGACGAAACAAACGAGTTAGCTTCATATCCAAGCGAAACACATGATTTAGCTTTAAATCGATGCGACGTAGAAGGTTTAGCTTCAAATCCACGCGAAACACATAATTTAGCTTCAAATCAATGCGATATAGAAGGTTTAGCTTCAAATCCATGCGACACAAATGATATAGCTTCAGATACTTGCGATATAATAGATATAGCTTCAAATGCAGACGAAACAAACGAGTTAGCTTCAAATCCATGCGAAGCACATGATTTAGCTTCAAATCAATGCGATGTAGAAGGGTTATCGTTAAATACACGCCAAACACATGATTTAGCTTCAAATCAATGCGATATAAAAGGTTTAGCTTCAAATCCATGCGAAGCAAATGATTTAACATCAGATAGTTGCGATATAAGTGATATAGCTTCAAATGCACACGAAACAAACGAGATAGTTTCAAATCCAAGCGAATCACATGATTTAGCTTCAAATCAATGCGATGTAGAAGGTTTAGCTTCAAATCCATGCGACACAAATGATTTAGCTTCAGATACTTGCGATATAAGTGATATAGCTTCAAATGCAGTAGAAACAAACGAGTTAGCTTCAAATCCATGCAAAACATATGATTATGCTTCAAATCAATGCGATGTAGAAGGTTTAGCTTCAAATCCATGCGAAACAAATGATTTAGCATCAGATACATGCGATCTAAGTGGTATAGCTTCAAATGCTGGAGAAACAAACGAGTTAGCTTCAAATCCACGCAAAAACACATGATTAATCTTCAAATCAATGCTATGTAGAAGCTTTAGCTTCAAATCCGTGAGATACAAATGATTTTGCTTCAGATACTTGCGATATAAGAGATATAGCTTCAAATTCAGACGAAACAAACGAGTTAGCTTCATATCCAAGCCAAACACATGATTTAGCTTCAAATCAATGCGATGTACAAGGATTAGCTTCATATCCATGCGATACAAATGATTTAGCTTCAAACACTTGGGATATAAGTGATATAGCTTCAAATGCAGACGAAGCAAACGAGTTAGCTTCAAATCCATACGAAACACATGATTCAGCCTGCAAATAAATGCGATATAGAAGATTTAGATTCAAATCCATGCGAAACAAATGGTTTAACATCAGATAGTTGCGATATAAGTGATATAGCTTCAAATGCAGACGAAAGAAACGAGATAGCTTCAAATCCAAGCGAAACAAATGACTTAGCTTCAAATCAATGCGATGTAGAAGGTTTAGCGGCAAATACACGCCAAACACATGATTTAGCTTCAAATCAATGCGATGTAGAAGGTTTAGCTTCAAATCCATGCGAAACAAATGATATAGCTTCAGATACTTGCGATATAAGAGATATAGCTTCAAATTCAGACGAAACAAACGAGTTAGCTTCATATCCATGCGAAGCACATGATTTAGCTTCAAATCAATGCGATGTAGAAGGGTTATCGTTAAATACACGCCAAACACATGATTTAGCTTCAAATCAATGCGATATAAAAGGTTTAGCTTCAAATCCATGCGAAGCAAATGATTTAACATCAGATAGTTGCGATATAAGTGATATAGCTTCAAATGCAGACGAAACAAACGAGATAGTTTCAAATCCAAGCGAATCACATGATTTAGCTTCAAATCATTGCGATGTGGAAGGTTTAACTTCAAATCCATGCGAAGCAAATGATTTAGCTTCAAACACTTGGGATATAAGTGATATAGCTTCAAAAGCAGACGAAACAAACGAGTTAGCTTCATATCCAAGCGAAACACATGATTTAGCTTTAAATCGATGCGACGTAGAAGGTTTAGCTTCAAATCCACGCGAAACACATAATTTAGCTTCAAATCAATGCGATATAGAAGGTTTAGCTTCAAATCCATGCGACACAAATGATATAGCTTCAGATACTTGCGATATAATAGATATAGCTTCAAATGCAGACGAAACAAACGAGTTAGCTTCAAATCCATGCGAAGCACATGATTTAGCTTCAAATCAATGCGATGTAGAAGGGTTATCGTTAAATACACGCCAAACACATGATTTAGCTTCAAATCAATGCGATATAAAAGGTTTAGCTTCAAATCCATGCGAAGCAAATGATTTAACATCAGATAGTTGCGATATAAGTGATATAGCTTCAAATGCAGACGAAACAAACGAGATAGTTTCAAATCCAAGCGAATCACATGATTTAGCTTCAAATCAATGCGATGTAGAAGGTTTAGCTTCAAATCCATGCGACACAAATGATTTAGCTTCAGATACTTGCGATATAAGTGATATAGCTTCAAATGCAGTAGAAACAAACGAGTTAGCTTCAAATCCATGCAAAACATATGATTATGCTTCAAATCAATGCGATGTAGAAGGTTTAGCTTCAAATCCATGCGAAACAAATGATTTAACATCAGATAGTTGCGATATAAGTGATATAGCTTCAAATGCAGACGAAACAAACGAGATAGCTCCAAATCCAAGCGAAGCACATGATTTAGCTTCAAATCAATGCGATGTAGAAGGTTTAGCTTCAAATCCACGCGAAACAAATGATTTAGCTTTAAACACTTGGGATGTAGAAGGATTAGCTTCAAATCCACGCGAAACACATGATTAAGCTTCAAATCAATGCGATATAAAAGGTTTAGCTTCAAATCAATGTGACAAAAATGATATAGCTTCAGATACTTGCGATATAAGAGATATAGCTTCAAATGCAGACGAAACAATAGAGTGTTACGTCTCCCGACGTATTGATGTAACCATATAAATGCGGATTCGGCAAGCCAACGCCTTGCCGGGTCGAGCGCCGGGCGCTCGAAAAATTTTGGAAATAGGTGTCAAATTACATCGTAATTTGACACCCTTTTCAGGCCCGGGCCTTCAAATCGACCTAGCCATAAGAACTAGTTATAGGAAGATATACTACATTCGAGCCCCTATCCTACGCTCTCCCGATACCCATCCTACCGTTCAACCCATTACCGACACCTCCACCAACGTTACCATACGAGTAATACCATAAGAAGCGTTCAAGCGTTTACCGACTCTTCCACTGATGTTACCATATGCGTAATACCGTAAGACGTGTGCAAGCGTTAGCTATAGAACACCAAAGACGCGCTCCACTAGCCGACTCACCAGCATTCCCCGGCATCCCCACTCCGGAGGATTCCCCACCACACGGTACGCCCCACTCGTACCTCCCCGGAGCAGCAGCGCCCCCACAACCGAAGGAGGTCAGAGCACCAGCGAAGATCGTCAGTTCTACTCCCAGCTCCACCGAGGAACGACTTCCTCTGGAGACCTCCCCGCACTTTACTATTTCAACTCTACTCCCAGTCGTAGTTAATATTAGGAGTCTAAGTGTATCTTAATCTTGAATATATTCTTTAATACTTAGTTATTGTCGTACCATTCAATCTTCAATCCTAACTTCTTCCCGGCAAAGGAAACGAGTGTCGCCTATGGTCGAACGGTTGTCTAAACCCTTTCTGACTGCCGAGTTAATATACGCACGGAGCTCACCCTGAATGCTCGGTATAGAGACTTGAGGCTTTCGGTTGGAACCTGACAACAGTCCTTCTAAGCGACATAAGCTCCCTATGCCAAAACGCGCCGGTCGTAAATATCAGCTCCGGAAGCTTTGCCGAAAAACCAGCGCGATCGCTGACGGCTCACGGAGATTCGACCGCCAACGAAACTACGAGGCCCGTATCATCGCCCAGCTTCAGCGAGCCGTGAGGCATCCATACGTCGAGCTGGTCCAGTGGAGCAAACCCTGTCCGATCGACATAGACGATTCCACGTCTTATCCTCCAGTCTACGCGAAGGGAGACCCACGTCGAAGGCGCTACACGACGTTCATCTTGAAGCGAGCCGCACTCCGAGCCCTCGAGGTCGCCCAGTCTATCGACCCGATGTACTAGACCGTCCGGTGAGTGCCTTTTGTAAACCGCCTATTCGCGAACGCATGAGATCCCGGTAATACACCGAACGTACGAGTCGCGTGTGTACCCAAAGGTTTGCAACGTACGTCTTGATCCGCGGTATTCGTGCGAATATATATATATATTTTCGGGAAACGACGCCGCGGGACGTAACAATTTGGTGGCAGCGGTGGGATCGCTAAACCTCTCATGATGCCCGCGAATCCTCCAGCGGTTTCTACGCGCTCGCAAACATACGACCTCAAGTCCAAACAGTTAACGCAGGACGAATTATTCGCGATCCAGAAGTCCCTCGCTAATAAAGAGGCTCGCCTCCTAGAACAAGCTGATAGCTTAGAGAGGAAAAAGGAGGAATTTCAATCTCAAGTATCCCTAGCGCAGTCAGAGATGGACCTAGACCGCGAAGCCATCCACAACGAGAACGCCCAATTACGCGAACAACTCGAAATCTTAAAAACCGAAGCAACGCGCGTACAAAACCCCCTTTCTTCGGGCGCCTCAGAAATAACGAATCAGAACACAGGCAGTATGCCCGAACCAGAAAATTCCGGACTAACATTGAAGGCCGCGGCCGAATCCATACCCACGTTCGACGGATCTCAACCGCCGGTCCTCCAATTCACTCGCACGTGCCTCCGAGCCAGGACCCTGATTCCTCCACACGCGGAAGGTACTCTCGCAATATTAATAGTCAGTAAATTACGCGGACGCGCATACATCGCAATAGAAGACTGGCCTATAAGAACAGTCTCGGGAGTTTGCGACAGATTGAAAAACGTTTTCGGATCATGCCACACTGTCGACCACTATCGCGGAGAGTTGTCGAATATTTTCATGCGTCCGAACGAACACATATTAGACTACATTAGTCGCGTCAAAGATCTGCGCGATGCAATAATCGATTGCAACAGAAGCCGCACCGATATATTTGAAATAGATGACTTCACGAGGGACTGCCTCATTCGAGGATCCGTTCCCACGATTCGGTCGCAGCTCAGGCCCCTTAGAGATAAACCTCTCCACCGCGTGTATGACGAAGCGATAAGCGTCTTTAAGGAACTAGAGCTCGATAAGGTGAGATACGAGAAGCATAACATCCGCGAGGTTCGGTTCTGCGATAACCGGGGCGAAACCCAACGCGACACCAGACCAAACATCCGCGCCGAGATAAGCCGATATCGGTCACCGTCGCCCGCACCGTTCCGCGAGGCGCGTTCCCACGAACCGCCGCGCTCACCTCATCGCGATACGCCACCGCAGCCCGACCGTCGAGTTCCCACCAACGACTCTTACGAACGACCGCGCAGCAATTACGCCACACCAAGCCGCGACGTATACATACCTCCACCCAGACGCGAAGGTAATTCCTCTTCATACCCGCGAAACCAGCAGAAATTTTGCAATTACTGCAAGACGCCGGGACACGACATTCACGAATGTCGCAAGCGAGAGTACAACAACCGCATACGCGAACAGCAGGGAAACGGGAGACCCCTCCCGTCTCACCCGAACCCGCGACGGGAGGTAACCGAAAACTCGCGCCCACAATCGATCCGGACGTTATCGAGCGAACACACTGTACCAGAGGAAGAGTGTCGCGAGTCACATTAAGCCCCGATACCAAAGTGCCACACGTAATGGTTTCGTCCCCCGACTTTCCTTCCACCGGAAAATTTATGATCGACACTGGAGCCGAGCCGAATATAATCAAGGCATCGCTCCTTAACCCAAGCATAGTCGTAGATGTCGCGAATAGTATTAATATATCGGGGATCACTGACGAAAGCGTTGCAACCCTGGGTTCTACCACCGTCAACATAGCAAACGCAGTGGTGGAATTCCACGTGGTGCCTGATACGTTCCCAATTCCTGCGGACGGAATTTTGGGAGCGGCATTCCTCTCGGGAGAGGCAGAGATATCGTTCAGAACCAAAAGCCTGGTCTGGAACGGAAATAAATTCTCGTTTTTATCAGCAGATAGGTGTATTATCGGACCACGCGCGAGCGCGTGTATCGCGGTGAACGCCACCGGCCCGGAAATAGGCTACATTAGAAAATGCGAATTAACACCAGGCGTGATGGTGCCGCATTGCTTAGTCAAAATCTCTAACGGAAAAGCATTCGTTAACTGCGTAAACACTTCGGACAAGGCTGTCGACCTCCCCATGCCGACCATGGAGCTGGAGGAGGTGGAGGGCATCGAGTATACCGCGGAATCACGCGAGACCAATTCAATTTCAATTCATTCAGTTGCTCAATACTTCGAATCCAGCTCTCCTAACTCGCGACGTAAAGAGATCACCGACATAATAAGTACGAGTCATCTCAGCAAAGAGGAGAGATCACACGTCGACCAAATCATTTACGAATACCACGACGTCTTCCACCTCCCGGGTGAGCCTCTGGGAAAGACTAACGCGGTAAAACATAAAATTATAACAACCGACGAAATACCCGTACATGTAAAACAGTATAGATACCCTCCAATCCACAAAGAGGAAATCAACCAGATGAAGGAGCTGTTGGAACAAAATATCGTAGCTCCTTCCAAGTCACCATTCAATAGCCCTTTGTGGATTGTCCCGAAGAAACCCGACGCCGACGGGAACAAAAGGTGGCGTATGGTAGTCGATTTCAGGTCTTTAAACGAAAAGTCGATCCCGGATGCCTACCCGTTACCAAGCATCCTAGAAATCTTAGATCAACTCGGCAGTGCAAAATATTTTAGCGTTTTCGATTTGGCCAGCGGGTTCCACCAGATCGAAATGGAACCCGAAGACGCGGCGAAAACGGCATTCTCAACCCCTTACGGACACTACGAGTTCAAAAGGATGCCCTTCGGCCTACGGAACGCCCCCGCCACCTTTCAGAGGCTAATGGACAATATTTTATCGGGTCTCCAGGGCACGGAGCTCTTCGTGTACCTGGATGACATAGTTATCTACGCGAGAAGTTTATCAGAGCACAAGTCCAAGTTCAACAAGCTTGCCCAAAGGTTGCGGGACGCGAACCTTAAACTACAACCGTCGAAATGCGGATTTTTGCACCGCGAGGTAGCGTACCTCGGCCACATAATAGGGGAGGACGGAGTTAAGCCCTGTCCACAGAAAATTATTGCGGTCAAAGAATTCCCCAAACCCAAAAACGTAAAGAGCCTTCGCGAGTTCCTTGGTCTGTCGGGCTATTACAGACGGTTTATCAAAAACTTTTCAAACATCTCGAAACCACTAACCACGCTGCTAAAAAAGGACACCAAGTTCGTTTGGGGTCAACAACAGGAAAACGCCTTTCACACGTTACGAGAAGTGTTGACCACGGAGCCGCTATTACAGTATCCAGATTTCTCTAAAGAATTTAACATAACAACAGATGCTTCGGGGTATGCCATAGGCGGCATTCTTAGCCAGGGAGAACAGGGGAAAGATCGTCCCATCGCGTACGCATCTCGCCTACTTCACGGTGCAGAATTAAATTACTCAACCATCGAGAAGGAGTGCCTAGCCATCATTTACTGTACGCAATATTTCCGGCCATACATCTACGGCCACAAATTCAACCTAATCACAGATCATCAGCCACTCGTGTGGATGAACTCAGTCAAAGACCCTACGTCCAGGCTGCTCCGTTGGCGCCTGAAACTGGCCGAGTTCGATTACCGGATCACTTACAAAACAGGAAAAACCAATTTAAACGCAGACGCGCTTTCACGCAACCCCGTGAGCACCCTTCCAATGTCCTCTGGCTCTGGGTCCTCCGACATGTTCGACGCCGTTAAACGACCACCGCGACCCCTTCCACCCACCCCACAGAACCCGTCACCAATCCTCGGCCGACGGCCACCATCGCGAAATGTTCCTTCCACTCCCCGCCCCAACCAACCGCCACCTAGCCCGCCATCTTCACGAAAAGATCTGCCATTTTCACCCAACGCCTCGCCTTCATCTCACCAATCCCCAACCGCCCATTCCCCTCCGCCCACTCCTCGCTCTCCTACGATAACAGTGGACACGCCCACCGACAGAGCAGTCACGTCCAGCCCCGAATCACAATCGGAAACCGACAGTAGCGAGAACATATTCGAACAATACAATCACCCCGCGAAACCAAATAGAAGAACGTTCGTGCATACACGCGACCGGTTGATTATGCGCGACGATAACCTGGTGGCGTTCATAACAATGGACGGCCAACCCGTGGACCCCGGGGCAGTAGATCTGTTCTCAGCCGGTAGAATACCACCACTCGAAAACCTAACGTTGTCCAGGGCAAAAGTATTGAACTCCGGAAAGAAGAAATTAATCCTACTCCCCATAAAATCCACAAAACATCACGCGGCCTCGCACGAAAACATAACAGAGTCTCTCAGATCAATACTGGACGTCGTGACCGAACTACAACTCGATTCCTTTAGCATATCAAAGATATCAATAGACGAGACACCCTGGATCAGCATTTACAAAATTCTCTTAGAACTATTTTTAAACACCAACACACAAATTTTCGCCTGCGGTAACGAAGTTCGGATACCCCCGATCAACGATCGATCCTCCATAATATCTGAAAACCACGACTCAGCCTTCGCGGGACACAAAGGCATTACGACAACGTACAGGAGAATCAGGGAAAGATATTTTTGGCCCACACTCAAAAAAGAAGTCCAAGAATTCGTAAATTCGTGTGAATCATGCCAACGAAAAAAATTAGTCCGCGTTAAAACAAGACAACCCATGACGATAACTGACACGCCCGGTAGCGCTTTCGAGAAAGTTTCAATGGATATTGTAGGCCCGCTTCCCACTTCACCTAACGACTTCTCCTACATCTTAACAATCCAAGACCTCCTCACAAAATACTCCCTAGCCATCCCACTAAGAAACGCGAACGCGATAGAAATCGCGAATGCGTTTACCCAGGAATTTATTTGCCGTTTCGGCGCGCCAAAGGGTATACTGACTGATCAAGGAACGAATTTCCTCAGTTCTCTCATGAGAAATGTAGCTAAGCGATTCAAGATCACACAATTCAAAACAACCGCGTTCAGACCCCAAAGCAACGGCTCAGTAGAACGTTCTCACCACGTTTTAACGGAATATCTGAAACAGTACATAACGAAGGGAAACTGGGACGAGTGGCTGCCGTTCGCAACCTTCTCATATAACACGAGTACGCACGAAGGCACACTGTTCACCCCTCACGAGCTTGTCTTCGGTACAATAGCTAGGACTCCCTCAGCAAATACCGCAATGCACGACTCGTCAGACGAGTCATACAACAAATATTCAGAAAACCTTCAATCAAGAATCTCCGAAACAGTAGGGAAAGCCCGAGAGAACTTGGAATCCGCAAAGTATCGCTCTAAAAAGTATTACGACAGGAAAACGAATGCTCAATCCTTTTCCGTCGGGGACAATGTGTATCTACTCAAAGAGCCGCGTAAAAGTAAGTTCGACGACGAATATTCCGGCCCGTACGAAATTATGGAATGTATAAGCGATAGAAATGTAAGGATAAACTATAAGTCTGGTTCGCGAGTGGACCATACGGACAAACTGAAACACGCCCCAACAGGACACCTCAGAGTGCAAAGTGTAACAGAGACGCGTTCGCCCCCACCCCAAACCCCAAACCCCACCACTCGGAACATAGGACAGCACCGGTATAAAACAATGAGCGAGCTCCGAGACAACCCTCAGTCTGCATCCAACACCGCCAACATGAACATGACCGCACCACTTCTGATCTTCACTCTCATACGTACAGCCTCAGCAGTGATAGGCTACGACTGTGGAAGTTCGACCGTAAACGCGACTACGTTCTCCACAGTAGACAAACCGCTCTGCGAATTTTCCGATACCGAACCGACAGTCCAAAACGTCAGTATTCAGCTCCTCCAGATAGTCGACTTCGAGGAGACCACAACCTTCCAATGCAAAGTTGAAATAGATCGGACCATCTACTATTGCGGCATGCACTCCCACATGTCCGTAGTGAATAACGGCCGCCAACAGTACCTTCTCAACACTCCAAGAGACATATGCAAAACAATGCATAACTCAGGCGTACTTGTGCTACCGCCCAACAACCAATTAGTGGGACTAATGAGCAACAGCACCACCACGAGAAGTATTACACTGGCAGGTTCCATTCTGCAGGACGGAACATGCGGCGGAACTACGTATAGCGACCCTTTCGGCACTTGGAACCAAGTCATAGTGCAAGCAGTGATCAGAGTCACTCTCAAAAACTTCAGCGCCTCAACCAAAATCTCGACCAATGAGATACTCCTACCCACAGGACACCGGTGCACACTCGACAGGGAATACTGCACGGATCCGGAAGACGGATTCACCTTTTGGGACAGCATGCCTACCGACCAGTGCGCCTTCAACAAATATGAAGTCCTCTTCGATGGCAGATCTACCAAAGTCTTCACACCAAACCACAGCAACACTCCAACTTACACAGTGGCATCCGGCGACACCGTATTCGCACTCACGAGCACCGGCCGGACGCAGATCTGCGGCTACACGCTAATCCGGACCGAACACCCGAAGCTGCTCCTCCTAGAAACAGACAAAGAAGGAAAATTCAAATCAATTACCAAAACCAAGATCAATAGCCTGGACATATTCACTTACGTAAACACGAAATTCGTGTATATCGAGAAGCACCTCCGGTCCCAAATCATCACAATGTATAGAGACATCATCAACCAAAAATGCGCACTGGAACGCCAGGTCTTGAAAAATGTTATCTCACTAATCCACATATCACCGGCAGAAGTCGCCACAACATTGGTAAAAGAGCCCGGTTACATGGCCATTCCCGCCGGAGAAGCCATATACGTCGTCAAGTGCATACCCGTTCAGTGCGTCCTCAGGAAGACAGAGGAGTGCTACGACGAACTTCCCGTCACCTATAGAAACAATTCGTTCTTCCTGACACCACGCACGCATATCCTCACAAGAACAGGCACTAAAAGAGTATGCAACGAATTGATTCCACCGATCTACCAAATTCACGGGGCATGGTACAAGATTACGCCTCGACCAGTAGAGAGTATACCACCTCCGCCACTCCAGCCGATAACAACATCTGCATGGAAATACATTGACCCAACAAATCTTGCTACCGGAGGAATATACACACAGGAAGACATCCAAAAACTTAATGAGCACATCATGTTCCCTATCGAAAAGATGGCAGTAATAAATGCACTGGCACAAGGCGCATCAGGCAGATCGTACGCAGACGGATCCGTGAACCTGCACAATCTGATGGATGAGGACACCTTGAAACAGATCGCAGAATCAACTAGCAAGAAAATATGGGGCACCTTCATCGAATTCGGCTCCATAATGGCTGGGTTCATGGGAATATACTTGGCCATACGAATCATCAAACTTTGCATCAACACAATCCTCAACGGGATCGCTCTACACGCGGCCTACGGGTGGAGTCTCCAGCTCCTCGCAGCATCGTGGAGTGCCCTGGCGCACTTCTGCCTTTACCTAAAGCACAAACAAAGTGTCAGTGAAGTGCCCCCCAAGTGTACCACGACCGAGTGTATCCCTTTAACAAGCGTTATAGTCGATAAGGAAGAGCAAACGGACTCAAAAACAAAGAACTCTAACGACTTTGAAAACTCTATCGAGCGTACTGATAAATACGTATCGTATAAGAAACGGTCTCTCCTCGCCGACTCAGACGAGGAAGAAAAATGACTATCATCATTTTTCTTTCTCCCAGGGGGGGGAGGTGTTACGTCTCCCGACGTATTGATGTAACCATATAAATGCGGATTCGGCAAGCCAACGCCTTGCCGGGTCGAGCGCCGGGCGCTCGAAAAATTTTGGAAATAGGTGTCAAATTACATCGTAATTTGACACCCTTTTCAGGCCCGGGCCTTCAAATCGACCTAGCCATAAGAACATAGATTATATATATTAACCCGAACTAGTTATAGGAAGATATACTACATTCGAGCCCCTATCCTACGCTCTCCCGATACCCATCCTACCGTTCAACCCATTACCGACACCTCCACCAACGTTACCATACGAGTAATACCATAAGAAGCGTTCAAGCGTTTACCGACTCTTCCACTGATGTTACCATATGCGTAATACCGTAAGACGTGTGCAAGCGTTAGCTATAGAACACCAAAGACGCGCTCCACTAGCCGACTCACCAGCATTCCCCGGCATCCCCACTCCGGAGGATTCCCCACCACATGGTACGCCCCACTCGTACCTCCCCGGAGCAGCAGCGCCCCCACAACCGAAGGAGGTCAGAGCACCAGCGAAGATCGTCAGTTCTACTCCCAGCTCCACCGAGGAACGACTTCCTCTGGAGACCTCCCCGCACTTTACTATTTCAACTCTACTCCCAGTCGTAGTTAATATTAGGAGTCTAAGTGTATCTTAATCTTGAATATATTCTTTAATACTTAGTTATTGTCGTACCCTTCAATCTTCAATCCTAACTTCTTCACGGCAAAGGAAACGATTGTCGCCTATGGTCGAACGGTTGTCTAAACCCTTTCTGACTGCCAAGTTAATATACGCACGGAGCTCACCCTGAATGCTCGGTATAGAGACTTGAGGCTTTCGGTTGGAACCTGACAACAGTCCTTCTAAGCGACATAAGCTCCCCATGCCAAAACGCGCCGGTCGTAAATATCAGCTTCGGAAGCTTTGCCGAAAAACCAGCGCGATCGCTGACGGCTCACGGAGATTCGACCGCCAACGAAACTACGAGGCCCGTATCATCGCCCAGCTTCAGCGAGCCGTGAGGCATCCATACGTCGAGCTGGTCCAGTGGAGCAAGCCCCGTCCGATCGACATAGACGATTCCACGTCCTACCCTCCAGTCTACGCGAAGGGAGACCCACGTTGAAGGCGCTACACGACGTTCATCTTGAAGCGAGCCGCACTCCGAGCCCTCGAGGTCGCCCGGTCTATCGACCCGATGTACTAGACCGTCCGGTGAGTGCTTTTTGTAAACCGCCTATTCGCGAACGCATGAGATCCCGGTAATACACCGAACGTACGAGTCGCGTGTGTACCCAAAGGTTTGCAACGTACGTCTTGATCCGCGGTATTCGTGCGAATATATATATTTTTCGGGAAACGACGCCGCGGGACGTAACACTATTTAACTTCAATATCATGCGATATACACGATTTGGCTTCAAATTCGTGCGAAATAGCGATTTTAAACAAACGAATTTGCTTAAAATTCATGCGAAATGAACAATTTAGCTTCAGATTCGTACGAAATACACGAATTAGCTTTGAATTCACGCGAAAAAAGCGATTTAACTTCAATATCATGCGATATACACGATTTGGCTTCAAATTCGTGCGAAATAGCGATTTTAAAGAAACGAATTTGCTTCAAATTCATGCGAAATGAACAATTTAGCTTCAGATTCGTACGAAATACACGAACTAGCTTTAAATTCACGCGAAGAAAGCTATTTAACTTCAATATCATGCGATATACACGATTTGGCTTCAAATTCGTGCGAAATAGCGATTTTAAACAAACGAATTTGCTTCAAATTCATGCGAAATGAACAATTTAGCTTCAGATTCGTACGAAATACACGAATTAGCTTTGAATTGACGCGAAAAAAGCGATTTAACTTCAATATCATGCGATATACACGATTTGGCTTCAAATTCGTGCGAAATAGCGATTTTAAAGAAACGAATTTGCTTCAAATTCATGCGAAATGAACAATTTAGCTTCAGATTCGTACGAAATACACGAACTAGCTTTAATTTCACGCGAAGAAAGCGATTTAACTTCAATATCATGCGATATACACGATTTGGCATCAAATTCGTGCGAAATAGCGATTTTAAAGAAACGAATTTGCTTCAAATTCATGCGAAATGAACAATTTAGCTTCAGATTCGTACGAAATACACGTATTAGCTTTGAATTCACGCGAAAAAAGCGATTTAACTTCAATATCATGCGATATACACGATTTGGCTTCAAATTCGTGCGAAATAGCGATTTTAAAGAAACGAATTTGCTTCAAATTCATGCGAAATGAACAATTTAGCTTCAGATTCGTACGAAATACACGAATTAGCTTTGAATTCACGCGAAGAAAGCGATTTAACTTCAATATCATGCGATATACATGATTTGGCATCAAATTCGTGCGAAATAGCGATTTTAAAGAAACGAATTTGCTTCAAATTCATGCGAAATGAACAATTTAGCTTCAGATTCGTACGCAATACACGAACTAGCTTTAATTTCACGCGAAGAAAGCGATTTAACTTCAATATCATGCGATATACACGATTTGGCTTCAAATTCGTGAGAAATAGCGATTTTAAACAAACGAATTTGCTTCAAATTCATGCGAAATGAACAATGTAGCTTCAGATTCGTACGAAATACACGAATTAGCTTTGAAGTCACGCGAAAAAAGCGATTTAACTTTTAATATCATGCGATATACATGATTGGGCTTCAAATTCGTGCGAAATAGCGATTTTAAACAAACGAATTTGCTTCAAATTCATGCGAAATGAACAATTTAGCTTCAGATTCGTACGAAATACTCGAACTAGCTTTAAATTCACGCGAAGAAAGCGATTTAACTTCAATATCATGCGATATAAACGATTTGGCTTCAAATTCGTGCGAAATAGCGATTTTAAAGAAACGAATTTGCTTCAAATTCATGCGAAATGAACAATTTAGCTTCAGATTCGTACGAAATACACGAACTAGCTTTAATTTCACGCGAAGAAAGCGATTTAACTTCAATATCATGCGATATACACGATTTGGCTTCAAATTCGTGCGAAATAGCGATTTTAAAGAAACGAATTTGCTTCAAATTCATGCGAAATGAACAACTTAGCTTCAGATTCGTACGAAATACACGCATTAGCTTTGAATTCACGCGAAAAAAGCGATTTAACTTCAATATCATGCGATATACACGATTTGGCTTCAAATTCGTGCGAAATAGCGATTTTAAACAAACGAATTTGCTTCAAATTCATGCGAAATGAACAATGTAGCTTCAGATTCGTACGAAATACACGAATTAGCTTTGTATTCACGTGAAAAAAGCGATTTAACTTCAATATCATGCGATATACACGATTTGGCTTCAAATTCGTGCGAAATAGCGATTTTAAAGAAACGAATTTGCTTCAAATTCATGCGAAATGAACAATTTAGCTTCAGATTCGTACGAAATACACGAATTAGCTTTAAATTCACGCGAAGAAAGCGATTTAACTTCAATATCATGCGATATACACGATTTGGCTTCAAATTCGTGAGAAATAGCGATTTTAAACAAACGAATTTGCTTCAAATTCATGCGAAATGAACAATGTAGCTTCAGATTCGTACGAAATACACGAATTAGCTTTGAATTCACGTGAAAAAAGCGATTTAACTTCAATATCATGCGATATACACGATTTGGCTTCAAATTCGTGCGAAATAGCGATTTTAAAGAAACGAATTTGCTTCAAATTCATGCGAAATGAACAATTTAGCTTCAGATTCGTACGAAATACACGAATTAGCTTTGAATTCACGCGAAAAAAGCTATTTAACTTCAATATCATGCGATATACACGATTTGGCTTCAAATTCGTGCGAAATAGCGATTATAAAGAAACGAATTTGCTTCAAATTCATGCGTAATGAACAATTTAGCTTCAGATTCGTACGAAATACACGAATTAGCTTTAAATTCACGCGAAGAAAGCGATTTAACTTCAATATCATGCGATATACATGATTTGGCATCAAATTCGTGCGAAATAGCGATTTTAAAGAAACGAATTTGCTTCAAATTCATGCGAAATGAACAATTTAGCTTCAGATTCGTACGCAATACACGAATTAGCTTTAAATTCACGCGAAGAAAGCGATTTAACTTCAATATCATGCGATATACACGATTTGGCTTCAAATTCGTGAGAAATAGCGATTTTAAACAAACGAATTTGCTTCAAATTCATGCGAAATGAACAATTTAGCTTCAGATTCGTACGAAATACACGAATTAGCTTTGAATTCACGTGAAAAAAGCGATTTAACTTCAATATCATGCGATATACACGATTTGGCTTCAAATTCGTGCGAAATAGCGATTTTAAAGAAACGAATTTGCTTCAAATTCATGCGAAATGAACAATTTAGCTTCAGATTCGTACGAAATACACGAATTAGCTTTAAATTCACGCGAAGAAAGCGATTTAACTTCAATATCATGCGATATACACGATTTGGCTTCAAATTCGTGAGAAATAGCGATTTTAAACAAACGAATTTGCTTCAAATTCATGCGAAATGAACAATTTAGCATCAGATTCGTACGAAATACACGAACTAGCTTTAAATTCACGCGAAGAAAGCGATTTAACTTCAATATCATGCGATATACACGATTTGGCTTCAAATTCGTGCGAAATAGCGATTTTAAAGAAACGAATTTGCTTCAAATTCATGCGAAATGAACAATTTAGCTTCAGATTCGTACGAAATACACGAATTAGCTTTAAATTCACGCGAAGAAAGCGATTTAACTTCAATATCATGCGATATACACGATTTGGCTTCAAATTCGTGCGAAATAGCGATTTTAAAGAAACGAATTTGCTTCAAATTCATGCGAAATGAACAATTTAGCTTCAGATTCGTACGAAATACACGAATTAGCTTTGAATTCACGCGAAAAAAGCGATTTAACTTCAATATCATGCGATATACACGATTTGGCTTCAAATTCGTGCGAAATAGCGATTTTAAAGAAACGAATTTGCTTCAAATTCATGCGAAATGAACAATTTAGCTTCAGATTCGTACGAAATACACGAATTAGCTTTGAATTCACGCGAAAAAAGCGATTTAACTTCAATATCATGCGATATACACGATTTGGCTTCAAATTCGTGCGAAATAGCGATTTTAAAGAAACGAATTTGCTTCAAATTCATGCGAAATGAACAATTTAGCTTCAGATTCGTACGAAATACACGAACTAGCTTTAAATTCACGCGAAGAAAGCGATTTAACTTCAATATCATGCGATATACACGATTTGGCTTCAAATTCGTGCGAAATAGCGATTTTAAAGAAACGAATTTGCTTCAAATTCATGCGAAATGAACAATTTAGCTTCAGATTCGTACGAAATACACGAATTAGCTTTAAATTCACGCGAAGAAGAAGCGATTTAACTTCAATATCATGCGATATACATGATTTGGCATCAAATTCGTGCGAAATAGCGATTTTAAAGAAACGAATTTGCTTCAAATTCATGCGAAATGAACAATTTAGCTTCAGATTCGTACACAATACACGAATTAGCTTTAAATTCACGCGAAGAAAGCGATTTAACTTCAATATCATGCGATATACACGATTTGGCTTCAAATTCGTGCGAAATAGCGATTTTAAACAAACGAATTTGCTTCAAATTCATGCGAAATGAACAATTTAGCTTCAGATTCGTACGAAATACACGAATTAGCTTTAAATTCACGCGAAGAAAGCGACTTAACTTCAATATCATGCGATATACATGATTTGGTATCAAATTCGTGCGAAATAGCGATTTTAAAGAAACGAATTTGCTTCAAATTCATGCGAAATGAACAATTTAGCTTCAGATTCGTACGCAATACACGAATTAGCTTTAAATTCACGCGAAGAAAGCGATTTAACTTCAATATCATGCGATATACACGATTTGGCTTCAAATTCGTGAGAAATAGCGATTTTAAACAAACGAATTTGCTTCAAATTCATACGAAATGAACAATTTAGCTTCAGATTCGTACGAAATACACGAATTAGCTTTGAATTCACGTGAAAAAAGCGATTTAACTTCAATATCATGCGATATACACGATTTGGCTTCAAATTCGTGCGAAATAGCGATTTTAAACAAACGAATTTGCTTCAAATTCATGCGAAATGAACAATTTAGCTTCAGATTCGTACGAAATACACGAACTAGCTTTAAATTCACGCGAAGAAAGCGATTTAACTTCAATATCATGCGATATACACGATTTGGCTTCAAATTCGTGCGAAATAGCGATTTTAAAGAAACGAATTTGCTTCAAATTCATGCGAAATGAACAATTTAGCTTCAGATTCGTACGAAATACACGAATTAGCTTTAAATTCACGCGAGGAAAGTGATTTAACTTCAATACCATGCGATATACACGATTTGGCTTCAAATTCGTGCGAAATAGCGATTTTAAAGAAACGAATTTGCTTCAAATTCATGCGAAATGAACAATTTAGCTTCAGATTCCTACGAAATACACGAATTAGCTTTAAATTCACGCGAAGAATGCGATTTAACTTCAATATCATGCGATATACATGATTTGGCTTCAAATTCGTGCGAAATAGCGATTTTAAACAAACGAATTTGCTTCAAATTCATGCGAAATGAACAATTTAGCTTCAGATTCGTACGAAATACACGAACTAGCTTTAAATTCACGCGAAGAAAGCGATTTAACTTCAATATCATGCGATATACACGATTTGGCTTCAAATTCGTGCGAAATAGCGATTTTAAACAAACGAATTTGCTTCAAATTCATGCGAAATGAACAATTTAGCTTTAGATTCGTACGAAATACACGAATTAGCTTTGAAGTCACGCGAAAAAAGCCATTTAACTTTTAATATCATGCGATATACATGATTGGGCTTCAAATTCGTGCGAAATAGCGATTTTAAAGAAACGAATTTGCTTCAAATTCATGCGAAATGAACAATTTAGCTTCAGATTCGTACGAAATACACGAAATAGCTTTGAATTCAAGCGAAAAAAGCGATTTAACTTCAATATCATGCGATATACACGATTTGGCTTCAAATTCGTGCGAAATAGCGATTTTAAAGAAACGAATTTGCTTCAAATTCATGCGAAATGAACAATTTAGCTTCAGATTCGTACGCAATACACGAATTAGCTTTAAATTCACGCGAAGAAAGTGATTTAACTTCAATATCATGCGATATACACGATTTGGCTTCAAATTCGAGAGAAATAGCGATTTTAAACAAACGAATTTGCTTCAAATTCATGTGAAATGAACAATTTAGCTTCAGATTCGTACGGAATACACGAATTAGCTTTGAATTCACGTGAAAAAAGCGATTTAACTTCAATATCATGCGATATACATGATTTGGCATCAAATTCGTGCGAAATAGCGATTTTAAAGAAACGAATTTGCTTCAAATTCATGCGAAATGAACAATTTAGCTTCAGATTCGTACGAAATACACGAATTAGCTTTGAATTCACGCGAAAAAAGCGATTTAACTTCAATATCATGCGATATACACGATTTGGCTTCAAATTCGTGCGGAATAGCGATTTTAAAGAAACGAATTTGCTTCAAATTCATGCGAAATGAACAATTTAGCTTCAGATTCGTACGAAATACACGAACTAGCTTTGAATTCACGTGAAAAAAGCGATTTAACTTCAATATCATGCGATATACACGATTTGGCTTCAAATTCGTGCGAAATAGCGATTTTAAAGAAACGAATTTGCTTCAAATTCATGCGAAATGAACAATTTAGCTTCAGATTCGTACGAAATACACGAAATAGCTTTGAATTCACGCGAAAAAAGCGATTTAACTTCAATATCATGCGATATACACGATTTGGCTTCAAATTCGTGCGAAATAGCGATTTTAAAGAAACGAATTTGCTTCAAATTCATGCGAAATGAACAATTTAGCTTCAGATTCGTACGCAATACACGAATTAGCTTTAAATTCACGCGAAGAAAGCGATTTAACTTCAATATCATGCGATATACACGATTTGGCTTCAAATTCGAGAGAAATAGCGATTTTAAACAAACGAATTTGCTTCAAATTCATGCGAAATGAACAATTTAGCTTCAGATTCGTACGAAATACACGAATTAGCTTTGAATTCACGTGAAAAAAGCGATTTAACTTCAATATCATGCGATATACACGATTTGGCTTCAAATTCGTGCGAAATAGCGATTTTAAAGAAACGAATTTGCTTCAAATTCATGCGAAATGAACAATTTAGCTTCAGATTCGTACGAAATACACGAATTAGCTTTGAATTCACGCGCAAAAAGCGATTTAACTTCAATATCATGCGATATACACGATTTGGCTTCAAATTCGTGCGGAATAGCGATTTTAAAGAAACGAATTTGCTTCAAATTCATGCGAAATGAACAATTTAGCTTCAGATTCGTACGAAATACACGAACTAGCTTTAAATTCACGCGAAGAAAGCGATTTAACTTCAATATCATGCGATATACACGATTTGGCTTCAAATTCGTGCGAAATAGCGATTTTAAAGAACGAATTTGCTTCAAATTCATGCGAAATGAACAATTTAGCTTCAGATTCGTACGAAATACACGAACTAGCTTTAAATTCACGCGAAGAAAGCGATTTAACTTCAATATCATGCGATATACACGATTTGGCTTCAAATTCGTGCGAAATAGCGATTTTAAAGAAACGAATTTGCTTCAAATTCATGCGAAATGAACAATTTAGCTTCAGATTCGTACGAAATACACGTATTAGCTTTGAATTCACGCGAAAAAAGCGATTTAACTTCAATATCATGTGATATACACGATTTGGCTTCAAATTCGTGCGAAATAGCGATTTTAAAGAAACGAATTTGCTTCAAATTCATGCGAAATGAACAATTTAGCTTCAGATTCGTACGAAATACACGAATTAGCTTTAAATTCACGCGAAGAAAGCGATTTAACTTCAATATCATGCGATATACATGATTTGGCATCAAATTCGTGCGAAATAGCGATTTTAAAGAAACGAATTTGCTTCAAATTCATGCGAAATGAACAATTTAGCTTCAGATTCGTACGCAATACACGAATTAGCTTTAAATTCACGCGAAGAAAGCGATTTAACTTCAATATCATGCGATATACACGATTTGGCTTCAAATTCGTGAGAAATAGCGATTTTAAACAAACGAATTTGCTTCAAATTCATGCGAAATGAACAATTTAGCTTCAGATTCGTACGAAATACACGAATTAGCTTTGAATTCACGTGAAAAAAGCGATTTAACTTCAATATCATGCGATATACACGATTTGGCTTCAAATTCGTGCGAAATAGCGATTTTAAAGAAACGAATTTGCTTCAAATTCATGCGAAATGAACAATTTAGCTTCAGATTCGTACGAAATACACGTATTAGCTTTGAATTCACGCGAAAAAAGCGATTTAACTTCAATATCATGCGATATACACGATTTGGCTTCAAATTCGTGCGAAATAGCGATTTTAAAGAAACGAATTTGCTTCAAATTCATGCGAAATGAACAATTTAGCTTCAGATTCGTACGAAATACACGAAATAGCTTTGAATTCACGCGAAAAAAGCGATTTAACTTCAATATCATGCGATATACACGATTTGGCTTCAAATTCGTGCGGAATAGCGATTTTAAAGAAACGAATTTGCTTCAAATTCATGCGAAATGAACAATTTAGCTTCAGATTCGTACGAAATACACGTATTAGCTTTGAATTCACGTGAAAAAAGCGATTTAACTTCAATATCATGCGATATACACGATTTGGCTTCAAATTCGTGCGAAATAGCGATTTTAAAGAAACGAATTTGCTTCAAATTCATGCGAAATGAACAATTTAGCTTCAGATTCGTACGAAATACACGAATTAGCTTTGAATTCACGCGAAAAAAGCGATTTAACTTCAATATCATGCGATATACACGATTTGGCTTCAAATTCGTGCGAAATAGCGATTTTAAAGAAACGAATTTGCTTCAAATTCATGCGAAATGAACAATTTAGCTTCAGATTCGTACGAAATACACGAACTAGCTTTAAATTCACGCGAAGAAAGCGATTTAACTTCAATATCATGCGATATACACGATTTGGCTTCAAATTCGTGCGAAATAGCGATTTTAAAGAAACGAATTTGCTTCAAATTCATGCGAAATGAACAATTTAGCTTCAGATTCGTACGAAATACACGTATTAGCTTTGAATTCACGCGAAAAAAGCGATTTAACTTCAATATCATGCGATATACACGATTTGGCTTCAAATTCGTGCGAAATAGCGATTTTAAAGAAACGAATTTGCTTCAAATTCATGCGAAATGAACAATTTAGCTTCAGATTCGTACGCAATACACGAATTAGCTTTAAATTCACGCGAAGAAAGCGATTTAACTTCAATATCATGCGATATACACGATTTGGCTTCAAATTCGTGAGAAATAGCGATTTTAAACAAACGAATTTGCTTCAAATTCATGCGAAATGAACAATTTAGCTTCAGATTCGTACGAAATACACGAATTAGCTTTGAATTCACGTGAAAAAAGCGATTTAACTTCAATATCATGCGATATACACGATTTGGCTTCAAATTCGTGCGAAATAGCGATTTTAAAGAAACGAATTTGCTTCAAATTCATGCGAAATGAACAATTTAGCTTCAGATTCGTACGAAATACACGTATTAGCTTTGAATTCACGCGAAAAAAGCGATTTAACTTCAATATCATGCGATATACACGATTTGGCTTCAAATTCGTGCGAAATAGCGATTTTAAAGAAACGAATTTGCTTCAAATTCATGCGAAATGAACAATTTAGCTTCAGATTCGTACGAAATACACGAAATAGCTTTGAATTCAAGCGAAAAAAGCGATTTAACTTCAATATCATGCGATATACACGATTTGGCTTCAAATTCGTGCGAAATAGCGATTTTAAAGAAACGAATTTGCTTCAAATTCATGCGAAATGAACAATTTAGCTTCAGATTCGTACGAAATACACGAACTAGCTTTAAATTCACGCGAAGAAAGCGATTTAACTTCAATATCATGCGATATACACGATTTGGCTTCAAATTCGTGCGAAATAGCGATTTTAAAGAAACGAATTTGCTTCAAATTCATGCGAAATGAACAATTTAGCTTCAGATTCGTACGAAATACACGTATTAGCTTTGAATTCACGCGAAAAAAGCGATTTAACTTCAAATATCATGCGATATACACGATTTGGCTTCAAATTCGTGCGAAATAGCGATTTTAAAGAAACGAATTTGCTTCAAATTCATGCGAAATGAACAATTTAGCTTCAGATTCGTACGCAATACACGAATTAGCTTTAAATTCACGCGAAGAAAGCGATTTAACTTCAATATCATGCGATATACACGATTTGGCTTCAAATTCGTGAGAAATAGCGATTTTAAACAAACGAATTTGCTTCAAATTCATGCGAAATGAACAATTTAGCTTCAGATTCGTACGAAATACACGAATTAGCTTTGAATTCACGTGAAAAAAGCGATTTAACTTCAATATCATGCGATATACACGATTTGGCTTCAAATTCGTGCGAAATAGCGATTTTAAAGAAACGAATTTGCTTCAAATTCATGCGAAATGAACAATTTAGCTTCAGATTCGTTCGAAATACACGTATTAGCTTTGAATTCACGCGAAAAAAGCGATTTAACTTCAATATCATGCGATATACACGATTTGGCTTCAAATTCGTGCGAAATAGCGATTTTAAAGAAACGAATTTGCTTCAAATTCATGCGAAATGAACAATTTAGCTTCAGATTCGTACGAAATACACGAAATAGCTTTGAATTCAAGCGAAAAAAGCGATTTAACTTCAATATCATGCGATATACACGATTTGGCTTCAAATTCGTGCGAAATAGCGATTTTAAAGAAACGAATTTGCTTCAAATTCATGCGAAATGAACAATTTAGCTTCAGATTCGTACGCAATACACGAATTAGCTTTAAATTCACGCGAAGAAAGCGATTTAACTTCAATATCATGCGATATACACGATTTGGCTTCAAATTCGAGAGAAATAGCGATTTTAAACAAACGAATTTGCTTCAAATTCATGCGAAATGAACAATTTAGCTTCAGATTCGTACGGAATACACGAATTAGCTTTGAATTCACGTGAAAAAAGCGATTTAACTTCAATATCATGCGATATACACGATTTGGCTTCAAATTCGTGCGAAATAGCGATTTTAAAGAAACGAATTTGCTTCAAATTCATGCGAAATGAACAATTTAGCTTCAGATTCGTACGAAATACACGAATTAGCTTTGAATTCACGCGAAAAAAGCGATTTAACTTCAATATCATGCGATATACACGATTTGGCTTCAAATTCGTGCGGAATAGCGATTTTAAAGAAACGAATTTGCTTCAAATTCATGCGAAATGAACAATTTAGCTTCAGATTCGTACGAAATACACGAACTAGCTTTAAATTCACGCGAAGAAAGCGATTTAACTTCAATATCATGCGATATACACGATTTGGCTTCAAATTCGTGCGAAATAGCGATTTTAAAGAAACGAATTTGCTTCAAATTCATGCGAAATGAACAATTTAGCTTCAGATTCGTACGCAATACACGAATTAGCTTTAAATTCACGCGAAGAAAGTGATTTAACTTCAATATCATGCGATATACACGATTTGGCTTCAAATTCGAGAGAAATAGCGATTTTAAACAAACGAATTTGCTTCAAATTCATGTGAAATGAACAATTTAGCTTCAGATTCGTACGGAATACACGAATTAGCTTTGAATTCACGTGAAAAAAGCGATTTAACTTCAATATCATGCGATATACACGATTTGGCTTCAAATTCGTGCGAAATAGCGATTTTAAAGAAACGAATTTGCTTCAAATTCATGCGAAATGAACAATTTAGCTTCAGATTCGTACGAAATACACGAATTAGCTTTGAATTCACGCGAAAAAAGCGATTTAACTTCAATATCATGCGATATACACGATTTGGCTTCAAATTCGTGCGGAATAGCGATTTTAAAGAAACGAATTTGCTTCAAATTCATGCGAAATGAACAATTTAGCTTCAGATTCGTACGAAATACACGAACTAGCTTTAAATTCACGCGAAGAAAGCGATTTAACTTCAATATCATGCGACATACACGATTTGGCTTCAAATTCGTGCGAAATAGCGATTTTAAAGAAACGAATTTGCTTCAAATTCATGCGAAATGAACAATTTAGCTTCAGATTCGTACGAAATACACGAACTAGCTTTGAATTCACGCGAAAAAAGCGATTTAACTTCAATATCATGCGATATACACGATTTGGCTTCAAATTCGTGCGAAATAGCGATTTTAAAGAAACGAATTTGCTTCAAATTCATGCGAAATGAACAATTTAGCTTCAGATTCGTACGAAATACACGAATTAGCTTTAAATTCACGCGAAGAAAGCGATTTAACTTCAATATCATGCGATATACATGATTTGGCATCAAATTCGTGCGAAATAGCGATTTTAAAGAAACGAATTTGCTTCAAATTCATGCGAAATGAACAATTTAGCTTCAGATTCGTACGAAATACACGAACTAGCTTTAAATTCACGCGAAGAAAGCGATTTAACTTCAATATCATGCGATATACACGATTTGGCTTCAAATTCGTGCGAAATAGCGATTTTAAAGAAACGAATTTGCTTCAAATTCATGCGAAATGAACAATTTAGCTTCAGATTCGTACGAAATACACGAACTAGCTTTAAATTCACGCGAAGAAAGCGATTTAACTTCAATATCATGCGATATACACGATTTGGCTTCAAATTCGTGCGAAATAGCGATTTTAAAGAAACGAATTTGCTTCAAATTCATGCGAAATGAACAATTTAGCTTCAGATTCGTACGAAATACACGTATTAGCTTTGAATTCACGCGAAAAAAGCGATTTAACTTCAATATCATGCGATATACACGATTTGGCTTCAAATTCGTGCGAAATAGCGATTTTAAAGAAACGAATTTGCTTCAAATTCATGCGAAATGAACAATTTAGCTTCAGATTCGTACGGAATACACGAATTAGCTTTGAATTCACGTGAAAAAAGCGATTTAACTTCAATATCATGCGATATACACGATTTGGCTTCAAATTCGTGCGAAATAGCGATTTAAAAGAAACGAATTTGCTTCAAATTCATGCGAAATGAACAATTTAGCTTCAGATTCGTACGAAATACACGAATTAGCTTTGAATTCACGCGAAAAAAGCGATTTAACTTCAATATCATGCGATATACACGATTTGGCTTCAAATTCGAGAGAAATAGCGATTTTAAACAAACGAATTTGCTTCAAATTCATGCGAAATGAACAATTTAGCTTCAGATTCGTACGGAATACACGAATTAGCTTTGAATTCACGTGAAAAAAGCGATTTAACTTCAATATCATGCGATATACACGATTTGGCTTCAAATTCGTGCGAAATAGCGATTTTAAAGAAACGAATTTGCTTCAAATTCATACGAAATGAACAATTTAGCTTCAGATTCGTACGAAATACACGAATTAGCTTTGAATTCACGCGAAAAAAGCGATTTAACTTCAATATCATGCGATATACACGATTTGGCTTCAAATTCGTGCGAAATAGCGATTTTAAAGAAACGAATTTGCTTCAAATTCATGCGAAATGAACAATTTAGCTTCAGATTCGTACGAAATACACGTATTAGCTTTGAATTCACGCGAAAAAAGCGATTTAACTTCAATATCATGCGATATACACGATTTGGCTTCAAATTCGTGCGAAATAGCGATTTTAAAGAAACGAATTTGCTTCAAATTCATGCGAAATGAACAATTTAGCTTCAGATTCGTACGAAATACACGTATTTGTAACGACTGTCGTCGCGTTGCGTTAGCTTTAAGCTAGGATACATACATACATTATATGCATCATATACCTCATTCTATACTATGTTCTATACCCCGTCCTATACTCCATCATATACTACATTCCATACCTTATTCCACACTACACTCCATTCCCCACCCTATGCTTCATTCTATAATATATAACACATTCTACACTCCATATTATGTCTGCGCTAATTACATACTACGTTTTGTGCTAGTTCATAAGTACACAATTGTAACACATACAACATCCTATTTCTTAAGCACACATATACACAACACATATACAAGCATTGTGTACCACACGCACACACACACACGATAACATAAGCCAACATTATAAGCAAATAACTATAAGTTAAATATTCAAATACCAATAACAAACTAATGCATACGCCTATGTATAATGTAGAATAAGTTAGTAGCGCGCCAATGTTGCAATCCGTTCACACCGCGAAAACTGCAAGGTCAGCAAATACCATCACGCTCGCAGATAGTCGCGCTCCATGGGATCCTGCAGACGGCAGCAAATCTCACGGTGCACCAGGAGTAAGAGAGAACGCACGTGATGCATCCGCTCGCACTGAGAACTGCAAGCTCAGCGCATTCCATCACGCTCGCAGTCAACCGTGCTCCACGGGAAACTGCAAGCACCAGCAGATCTCACAACGCCCAGAGAGAGAGACAGACTATCGTCAGCAGATGCGCTCTCCCTCGCACCAACGTCGCCCCTCCACCGGCCGGACTCGACGCGCCAAGGAAACGCGGACGGCTCTACACTTCAGTTCCAGACTCCGAGGAGAAACGACGTCTCCTATGAGAGTCCTTGCTATTTCCAAATCGTATTCTTAGTCTAAATACCATATCGTTAATTGTAGACTCTAAGTGTTTAGTGTAACCAATTTATAAATAGAATATATTATTATTTTTACCTAATTGCACCGTGAACGTTATTGTGTATTACCGAAACCCAACGTTCTCATCCGCGTCGGGAGTTCATACTGTTAAAGTTCCCACAAATAAATATATGTTCCGAACGTGCTTCGCTAACGTACCACAAGGCTCCAGAAGCAGCTCTTTCCAGGCGACTCGGCGGAACTAGCCAACCTCCTGCAACTCCCTCATCACACCTGGACACAATATCAAATCAAGTGCATCATTCAACACCGATGAGTAATAGCTATAAGTAAATTTGTTAGATTTTGTGCATTCTGTTCGTCGGGCCTCGTTCAGATTCGGACGTACGTACCGTTTGGGACGGAAAGATCGCGATTAAAAAAAAGGGGAAGCCCGGGACGTGACAAATTTGGCGCAGTCGGTAGAACACGCATCCCAGCTGTCCGTAAATATTTGCCGTGAACCGAGTGACGATATTGTTAGCAAGTGATCACCGCGAATTAGGACAGTCCCAACGTGATCCCCGCGAATATAGAAACTGTGCACGAAACTAAAATAACATTCACTGACTCGTTTTGTAAAATCACGTTAAAATGGATACACGATCAAAAAAACGTGGAGATTCTCCCGCGCCCACCGAGGCCGAACTATTAAAATTCCAGGCAGAGTTAGCGGAAAAGGAAGCGTACCTCAACGAGCAGGCAAGATTTTTAGCAGACTCGCGTAGGAATTTCGAGGATGCTGCGGAGCAGCAACGACTAGATTTACAAAATATTCAGCGTGAACTCCGCGAGATCCGCGAAGCTAGTTTCGCGTCATCGCAACGCGCACCCCTCTCACCTGAAACAACTTCCCGTGTCGAACGCATGTCGACGGAACCATTGAGCTTCACGGTCAAGGAAGCTCTCGAATTTATACCCGCCTTCGACGGCACTAATATTCCGGTAATACAATTTAGTCGAGCCTGCAAGAGAGCTAGGGATATCGTACCGCCCTATGCGGAACGAACTTTGACAAAATTAATTTGCAATAAACTAAGATATCGCGCATATTCGGCTTTAGAGGACGAAAATTGTTGCACAATAAACGAGCTGTGCAACCGCCTCAAAGAAGTTTTTGGTCCACATCGGTCGGTAGACCAATACCGCGGCGATCTCGCAAGCATATTGCAAGGTCAAAACGAGCATATCTTGGACTATATTAGCAGAACAAAAGACCTCCGCGCCGCAATTTTAGACTGCGATGATAGTCATCGCAACATCGAGAACGTAGACGAATTAACAATAGACAGTTTTATTAGAGGGCTCATTCCCGCCTTGCGGCCAGAGGTTAGCCCGCACAGGAACGAACCACTGAACCTAGTTTTTAAAAGGGCCACCACGGCATATAAACAATACGAATTCGACAAGACGCGCTTTAAGGAAGCGCCGCGCAATTTCTCTAGCACAGTCTCCCCGCGAAATAATTACACTTACGTGAGAGACCGCGGACCAGCGACCGACACCGCTCCACGAATTGACTACAATCGCCAATCTTATAACCCCAATCGTTTTAATGCACCATATAACCCGTCACCGCGTAACATTCGACAAAACGAAACGACGTATAGTGACCGCGCTCGTATCCAACCAAAGGAAGACCCCCGTACAGAGCGTAAAGCCTCAGAACGTAACCCGACCGAGGCACCCAAATTCTGTAGGTATTGTAAGAACGAGGGACACGATATCCACGAATGCAGGAAACGTGAATATAATAATAGACTAAGAGATCAGGGAAACGCGCAAAGCCTCCCGTCCACCTCGCCGCCGCGACGGGAGGCCCCGGCGTCGTCAACCGTAAAGACAATAATAGAAGAGAACGAACAGAACGACGGTTCGTCTCCGCAGTAAATCTGTCGGCAGATTCCCCGATTCCGCGAGTCCGGACACTCGCCCCGCAGTTCAAAAATCGCAGCGAACTTTTAGTAGATACAGGTTCGGAAATAAATTTAATAAAAGTATCGAGTCTTAAACCCGGTGTACTAGTAAACAGACAGGGCATCATCCTGATTCAGGGGATCACTAGCGGCAGCGTTGCTACCTTAGGGAGCACGAACATAGAGATCGTAGGAAAAAATGTCGAGTTCCAGGTTCTTCCTGCGGATTTCCCACTGAATGTGGACGGTATCCTGGGCTCCCCTTTCTTCGATACCGGGGCCGAAATTTCTTACAAAAAGGGCTGCGTCGTATTCAACGACGTAAGCATTCCATTCGCGCGTAACACCGAAAAGGAAACGCACCGAACGTATTCTTGGGTGACTGCGTGGTCACCAACACTAACGGAGAGGCATACCTGCGGTGCGTAAACGCATCGACCGACGTGGCGTCCTTCTGCCTGCCAACGCTGGAGGTGGAAGAGATTGAGGGAAACCTTTCATACAGCAAACCCAGTTCCGTTTTACCAATCTCAAATTCAGATCCTGCGGTTCGCATTAATGAGCTATGTGAATCGATTCGCATGGATCATCTTAATCAGGAGGAGATTAATCACGTAAAATCACTAATCCAAGAAAACCACGATCTCTTCCATCTCGCTGGCGATCGTCTGGGGAAAACAGACGCGGTCACGCACAAAATCCCCACCACGGATAACGTCCCAGTACATACGAAACAATATCGCTATCCGCCGATCCACAAAGAGGAAATTGATAAACAAATGCGCGAGCTTTTACAGAACGACATCGTCGTCCCTTCGAATTCTCCATACAATTCCCCTTTGTGGATCGTGCCTAAAAAGCCGGACGAAAACGGCAACAAGAAATGGCGCATGGTTATCGACTATCGCGCGCTTAATGAAAAATCGATATCAGACGCGTATCCGCTACCCAGCATAAATGAAATCCTTGACCAGCTTGGTAGTTCGAAGTACTTCAGTGTCTTCGATTTGGCAAGCGGGTTTCACCAAATTGGTATGGAGAAGGACGACGCGGCCAAAACCGCGTTCTCAACCCCGTTCGGTCACTACGAGTACAGTAGGATGCCGTTCGGGTTGAAAAACGCACCAGCTACATTTCAACGCCTAATGGACAATATCTTGAGTGGCCTGCAGGGAAATGAATTGTTCGTGTATTTAGACGACATTGTTATATATGCCAGGACAATAGAGGAACACGCTGCCAAGTTCCGGAAACTCGCGCTCAGATTGCGCAGCGCAAACTTGAAACTCCAACCGTCGAAATGCGGATTTTTGTTTCGAGAAGTGGCATACCTTGGCCATCTAATCAGCGAACACGGCGTTAGACCATGTCCAAATAAAATACGCGCAGTGCGTGATTATCCGCGGCCCAAGAACGCTAAAAATGTCAGAGAATTTCTGGGACTTGCGGGTTATTATCGTAGGTTCATAGATAAATTCGCGCAAATATCAAAACCCCTCACGAAGCTCTTAACGAAAGACGCAAAGTTTTTGTGGCAAGCTGAACAGGAGCAAGCCTTCGCCACCCTCCGTGAAAAATTGTGCCAGGAACCGGTCCTACAATATCCAGATTTCACGAAACCGTTCCACGTAACTTGTGATGCATCAGGGTACGCCATAGGGGCCGTGCTCAGCCAGGGCGAAATAGGCAAAGACAAACCCATCGCGTACGCCTCAAGAAATTTACACGGGCCGGAACTCAATTACGCGACCATAGAAAAGGAATGTCTGGCCATAATTTTTGGGGTACACTACTTTAGACCATACATTTACGGTCGGCAATTTGACCTCGTTACCGACCATAGACCGTTGGTTTGGATGAACTCCGTAAAGGATCCGACGTCGCGCCTCCTCCGTTGGCGATTGAAATTGGCCGAATTCGAATACAAGGTAATCTATAAACCGGGTAAGGCCAACGGAAACGCGGATGCTCTCTCTAGAAATCCAGTGGTGCTTCCATGTCTGGACTCCTCTAATGAGGAGATATTTGATGCCAACCGAAAAATTCCGCCGCCATCCGTAAACTTACCGGGCCCTTCTACCCCTAACAGTGAAAATCTAGATTCCTTCAATAAGGAAAACACAAGCCCGCCATCTCCACCCCAACTTTTCACGCCAGATTCCGGGTCATCTTCTATCCCCCACTCCCCTCTCCCCATGCGAGAAACATCACCACCAAGCACGCAAGAATCATCCAGTTCGGACGAAGCAATGATAGAAAACAATAACCCCCCGGCACGCCTCCATAATAAAACCATTATATACACCCGGGATAGATTAATTATGCGTAACGACAACCTCGTTTGTTTCGTTTCCCAAGATGGACAACCTGCAGAAACGGGTGCTCTGGATCTTTTCAAACAAGATAAATTAACAATAGATCGCCTGACCTTACATAGAGCCAAAGTTAGTAGTATCGGTCAACATAAATTAATACAGCTCCCAGTCAAGGAAACCGCTCTGCATCAAGCTACGATCGATGACATACGAGAATGCCTTAGATCCCTCTATAATGTCGTTACGGAACTTCAACTATCCTCGATTTCAATCTCAAGAACGTACATAGATCACGTCTCCTGGCACACAATTCGAGACGTATTAATCGAAATTTTTACTGACACTAATCTCCAAATATTCTACTGCACAAACGAAACCCAACTCCCGGCAGAAGACCGCAGAATGTCGATTGTATCAGAAAACCATGTATCGGCTTTCGCGGGACACAAGGGCATTTCCAAAACGTATAAGAGGATACGCGAAAAATACTATTGGCCCACCTTAAAGGCAGACGTTACTAAGTTTATAAACAGTTGTCCGGATTGTCAAATCAATAAATTAACAAGGGTAAAAACGCGACTGCCAATGACCCTAACAGACACACCAGGACGGGCGTTCGACAAGGTTTCAATGGACGTGGTCGGTCCCCTACCAACCACCCCTGAAGGATACGAGTACATTTTAACAATGCAGGACCTCTTAACGAAGTATTCGCTCGCTACACCCCTTCGAACCGTCGGTGCAATCGAAACAGCAGACGCGTTAGTAGAAAACCTTATTTGTAGGTTTGGCATACCAAAAGCGATGCTTACCGATCAAGGGTCTAACTTCACTAGCTCGCTCCTAAAGGCAGTTGCCAAACGTTTTAAAATTTCGCAAGTACAAACAACAGCTTTTCACCCTCAGAGCAATGGCTCCATTGAACGTTCCCACATGGTGCTCACAGAATATTTGAAACAATTCACGAAAAAGAACGACTGGCATAAATGGTTAAACCTTGCTATGTTCAGTTATAATACAAGTACCCATGAGGGAACAAATTTTACACCACACGAATTGGTATTCGGTAGTTTGGCCCGAGTTCCTTCATCTAACCAAGAGAATTTAGATATCGGAAACGAAACCTACGATAGCTACTACCGCGAGCTCCAAAGAAAAATCTCATTAACACAAGAAAAGGCTCGCGAAAACCTAATCATGGCTAAAGGTAGATCAAAACGATACTATGATAAGAAATTAAATCTAGCAAAATTCGCTTCAGGGGACAAGGTGTTCCTCCTCAAGGAACCCCGGAAGGGCAAATTTGACCAGCAGTACACCGGGCCATATGAAATCTTACAGACCATAGGGGAAACGAATGCAAAAATCAAAATAGGAAATCGAATTAAAATCGTTCATATGAATAAGTTAAAGCGAGCGAGAACAATACAGAAAATCCGAACGACAGTCGTAGCGCCCCCACGAGAAGAAACCGCCCCCGCGAACCCCTCCCCAGAACGAGAAGAAGACCAACCAACAACCACGAGCCCTCCCACTGCCCTTACCACGCCCCCCACCTCAACAGCCAACACCTATATAACAGTACAGGAGCTCCAAGATCATCAGTCACACCTCGACATCGACACCAACAGCAACATGAACTTCAAACCGTTCCTAGTACTTACACTCTTGCGTTCAACATCAGCTCTTATCGGATACGATTGTAACAGTCCAACGTTGAATGTTACTACTTTCTCAATAATGGACAAACCCGAATGCGAACACGGGATCAGCAAAACAATCTCGCAAACCTCAAACGTGCAACTTCTCCAATTAATAGACTTCGAAGAAACCACAGTCCGTCAGTGCAGAGTTGAAATCGATCGTACGATTTATTACTGTGGCATGCATTCACATATGTCTGTTGTAAATAATGGAAGACAACAGTACATCCTGAGTACGCCGCGAGATATTTGTAACACACTTCACGAATCCGGCTACCTGTTCTTACCACCGTCTGTGCAAATCACCGGTATATTGGGAAACAGTTCAACATCACGCGGCGTTACTTTAGCAGGACAAATACAACAGGATGGTGCTTGCAAGGGAACAACGTACAGCGACCCCTACGGAACATGGGACGGCGTCGTAGTACAAGCAGTAATCAAGATCACTTTGAAAAATTTCCATGCCCCAATTAAACTATCATCGAACGAAATCATTTTACCCTCGGGTCAGCGGTGTTCCCTGGATACGGATCATTGTATGGACTCCGAGGAGGGATTCTCGTACTGGACAAGCATTCCCATCGACCAGCATTGCCACTTTAATAAATATGAGGTGCTCTACGAAGGAAAAGCGATTAAAACCTCCACGACCAACAACAATTTAACAGCCCTCTTCACGGTGGCAAACGAAGAAACGGCTTTTGCCCTGACCACAACAGGAAGAACATCCGTATGTGGATACACACTGTTGAGAACGGAACATCCGAAATTACTCATATTGGAAATAACGCACGAGGGAAAATTCAAGAACGCCGGAGCCAGGAAAGTCGACAACCTGGACATATTCACTTACGTGAACGCCAAGTTCATATACATAGAAAAGCACATAAGTTCCCAAGTTATCGCCCTGTACAACGATATAATGCGCCAAAAATGCGACATCGAGCAGCAAGTCCAAAGAAACGCAGTCATGATGATACATTCCGCACCAGCAGAAGTGGCTACTGCAATTACAAAAGAACCAGGTCATATGGCATTGCAGTCAGGAGAAGTAATACACGTCGTCAAATGTGTACCAGTACTCTGCACAATCAGGAAGGTGCAAGAGTGCTACGATGAGCTGCCGGTGACCTATAAGAACGAGTCATTCTTCCTCACGCCGAGGACGCGTATTCTAGTTAAAACAGGGACCAGGAAGGAATGAAGCGAACTAATCCCCACCTGCTATAAGCTTCACGGAACCTGGTATCAAATGCTGCCGAAACCCATGGAAAGTGTACCACCTCCGCCACTCCAAAGTATTAGCAGATCCACCTGGAAGTACATGAACCCAGCCAATCTAGCGAACGGAGGAATATATTCCAAGGAGGACATCCGGAGATTAAGCGAGCACATCCTCTTCCCGATAGAAAAGATCTCCGTAATCAACTCACTGGCACAAGGAGCATCGGGCCGCCAATACGCAACAGATTCAGTGCAAATATCAAACCTGTTCGACGAACAATCACTCAAACGGATCGCCGAATCAACGGTAGAAAGACTGTGGTCCGGGTTCACAACGTTCGGTTCAGTGAGTGCGGGAATAATTGGACTCTATGTGTTAATAAAAGTGCTAAAAACTATAATAAACACAGTAATGAATGGCATAGCCCTCCATAGACTTTACGGATGGAGCATCCACATAATAGGAGCCATATGGAGTTCTTTAACTAGATTCTTTATATTCCTAAAACAAAACAATCTGAACAATGTGCGCGACAGGGAGAACCCTGGACCCGAAATATCCCAAGAAGACACAGACAACAACAGCCACGGCCCACCCTCACCCCAGCCCCGTGGTGCAGAATGCCTAAAACTCAAACCCTTGTACCCTCGCCCGAACCAGGAAATTCCACTCCGTGAAATTTCCTCCCTAAGGGGGGAGGTGTAACGACTGTCGTCGCGTTGCGTTAGCTTTAAGCTAGGATACATACATACATTATATGCATCATATACCTCATTCTATACTATGTTCTATACCCCGTCCTATACTCCATCATATACTACATTCCATACCTTATTCCACACTACACTCCATTCCCCACCCTATGCTTCATTCTATAATATATAACACATTCTACACTCCATATTATGTCTGCGCTAATTACATACTACGTTTTGTGCTAGTTCATAAGTACACAATTGTAACACATACAACATCCTATTTCTTAAGCACACATATACACAACACATATACAAGCATTGTGTACCACACGCACACACACACACGATAACATAAGCCAACATTATAAGCAAATAACTATAAGTTAAATATTCAAATACCAATAACAAACTAATGCATACGCCTATGTATAATGTAGAATAAGTTAGTAGCGCGCCAATGTTGCAATCCGTTCACACCGCGAAAACTGCAAGGTCAGCAAATACCATCACGCTCGCAGATAGTCGCGCTCCATGGGATCCTGCAGACGGCAGCAAATCTCACGGTGCACCAGGAGTAAGAGAGAACGCACGTGATGCATCCGCTCGCACTGAGAACTGCAAGCTCAGCGCATTCCATCACGCTCGCAGTCAACCGTGCTCCACGGGAAACTGCAAGCACCAGCAGATCTCACAACGCCCAGAGAGAGAGACAGACTATCGTCAGCAGATGCGCTCTCCCTCGCACCAACGTCGCCCCTCCACCGGCCGGACTCGACGCGCCAAGGAAACGCGGACGGCTCTACACTTCAGTTCCAGACTCCGAGGAGAAACGACGTCTCCTATGAGAGTCCCGCGCATTAATAACTTCAACTTCTCGCGTGATACGCCTTGCTATTTCCAAATCGTATTCTTAGTCTAAATACCATATCGTTAATTGTAGACTCTAAGTGTTTAGTGTAACCAATTTATAAATAGAATATATTATTATTTTTACCTAATTGCACCGTGAACGTTATTGTGTATTACCGAAACCCAACGTCCTCATCCGCGTCGGGAGTTCATACTGTTAAAGTTCCCACAAATAAATATATGTTCCGAACGTGCTTCGCTAACGTACCACAAGGCTCCAGAAGCAGCTCTTTCCAGGCGACTCGGCGGAACTAGCCAACCTCCTGCAACTCCCTCATCACACCTGGACACAATATCAAATCAAGTGCATCATTCAACACCGATGAGTAATAGCTATAAGTAAATTTGTTAGATTTTGTGCATTCTGTTCGTCGGGCCTCGTTCAGATTCGGACGTACGTACCGTTTGGAACGGAAAGATCGCGATTAAAAAAAAGGGGAAGCCCGGGACGTGACAATATCGCATGATATTGAAGTTAAATCGCTTTCTTCGCGTGAATTTAAAGCTAGTTCGTGTATTTCGTACGAATCTGAATTGTTCATTTCGCATGTATTTGAACCTAAATCGTTTGTCTGAAATCGGTATTTCGCACGAATTTGAGTCGAAATCGTGTGTTTCGCATGATAATGACGGTAAGTCGTTTGTTTCGGGTGGATTTAAAGCTAAATCGAGCAATTCGCATGAATTTGAAGCTAAATTGTTCATTTCGCATGAATATGAAGCTAAAACGTTTGTTTAAAATCGCTATTGCGCACGAATTTGAATCGAAATCGTTTGTTGAAAATCGCTATTTCGCACGAATTTGAATCGAAATCGTGTGTTTCACGTGATATTGACGTTAAATCGTTTGTCTCGTGAGAATTTGAAGCTAATTCGTGCAATTCGCATAAATTTGGTATCTAAATTGTTCATTTCGCATGAATTAGAAGCTAAATTGTTCATTTCGCATGAATTTGAAGCTATATCGTTTGTTTAAAATCGCTATTTCGCACGAATTTGAATCGAAATCTTGTATTTCGCATGATATTGACGCTATAACGTTTGTTTCGCGTGAATTAGAAGCTTATTCGTGTATTTCGCCTGAATTTGAACTAAATTGTTCATTTCCCATGAATTTGAAGCTAATTCGTTTGTTTAAAATCGCTATTTCGCACGAATTTGATTCGAAATCGTGTGTTTCGCGTGATAATGACGTTAAATCGTTCGTTTCTCGTGGATATAAAGCTAATTCGAGTAATTCGCATGAATTTGAAGCTAAATCGTTTGTTTAACATCGCTTTTTCGCACGAATTTGAGTCGAAATCGTGTATTTCGCATGATATTGACGGTAAGTCGTTTGTTTCGGGTGGATTTAAAGCTAAATCGAGTAATTCGCATGAATTTGAAGCTAAACTGTTGATTTCGCATGAATTTGAAGCTAAATTGTTCATTTCGCATGAATTTGAAGCTACAACGTTTGTTTAAAATCGCTATTTCGCACGAATTTGAATCGAAATCATGTATTTCGCATAATATTGACGCTATAACGTTTGTTTTGCGTGAATTAGAAGCTATTCGTGTATTTCGCCTGAATTTGAAGCTAAATTGTTCATTTCCCATGAATTTGAAGCTAATTCGTTTGTTTAAAATCGCTATTTCGCACGAATTTGAATCGAATGTCACGTCCCACGCGAGAAAAGAACACGAAGTGTCGACCCGCGAAAAGGACTAGACTCTTTTGTCAAGTTTTGATCCACGCGTTGCCTGCGTCCGCGTCTGATCGGGAACTCGCGTACAATTTGAATAGGCGTGCAAAATGTGAAAGGACTCACCGTTCGGAGAGAATTGGCTTGGTTGGTACAATGTTCGATACAGTGGCTGCAGCTGCGACTGCACGGCGATGATCGGCAGGGACTGGGCTGCTCGATTCGGGCAGATTGGCAGGAACTGGCTGTTCTGCTGCTACGGTCGTCAGGAATTTGCTGCTCCGTTGCTTGGATCGTCAGGAAGCGGCTGCTCGTTGCTTTTATTCACTGACTTTAGGTTTAATAAAGCTTTGACTCGAGAATACTGTTAATTAAAATATATGTATATATTCTTTAAACTTCTTGAACACAATAACTAATTAAACTAACGCGGTTTTAATATTACTTATATAGATCTAGAAGGTGACTCGCTTGACTTAATGGAACTAGAATTAAAACGGAACTCGGCGAAATAGTAACAATGAATTTGTAAGGAGAGAGACGAGCCGAGTTAGCAAAGTACGTCTGGTAAAGTCAAGTGCTGGAACGCGAGTAAGAAGTCGAGGAGCGCTCTGAGGCTCCTTCGGCGACTGTGGATGCTGCGAGAAGTGGGGGTGCGCTGGAGTGGGGCGCAGTGTGCTCCGCAGCGCACGCGGTGGTTTGGTGAACATGTTAGTGGTGTGATGAAGTGTGTGGATAACGTTGGTAACGTTGCGGCTGTCGGTAACGTATCGGCGACAGAGCGGCTGTCGGTAACACAACGGCGACGGGGCGGCTGTCGGTAACATATCGGCGACAGAGTGGCTGTCGGTAACATATCGGCGACAAAGCGGCTGTCGGTAACATATCGGTGACAGGGCGACTGTCGGTAACATATCGGCGACAGAGTGGCTGTCGGTAACATATCGGCGACAAAGCGGCTGTCGGTAACATATCGGCGACAAAATGGTTGTCGGTAACATATCGGCGACAAGGCGGCTGTCGGTAATATATCGGCGACGAAGCGGCTGTCGGTAACATATCGGCGACAGAACGGCTGTCGGTAACATATCGGTGACAGGGCGACTGTCGGTAACATATCGGCGACAAAGCGGCTGTCGGTAACATATCGGCGACAAAATGGTTGTCAGTAACATATCGGCGACAAGGCGGCTGTCGGTAATATATCGGCGTCAGGGCGGCTGTCGGTAACATATCGGCGACGGGGCGGCTGTCGGTAACATATATAGTGTGTTTAAGTGTGTATAGATTAATTAAGTGTATGAATGTGTTATAGATATAGGGTTTCCTTATTCTACGTGATTATGTAGTAACTTAGCCTACGCAATACGTCGGGAGTCGACCGACGTAACACCTCCCTTCCGCGGGGACAAATAATTTTCCTGTAGGGAAAATTATTTTTACTTAAATGTGGGTACAATTATAAGAATCTCGAGGTATGTCCGCGATTGGGGACCGACGGTGTTATTCGCGTATTTAAAACGGTGTCGTAATCGTCGTCTGAATGTTCGTAATTTCTGCCAATATCGGCCGGGGCTGGCTCTCGGGTGGAGGTAATTTGGGAGGGCTTTGGCTTTTCTTGTTGCTTCAGTGGTGTTCCCTGCTCGATGCACTCCTGGCTGTCCCTGCCGGTGTTGACGTCCTTCTGGAGGTGGAGGCAGAGGCGTGTGGCTGAATTCCAAGCCGCGGCTACCAGTCGGAAACTCCAACCGAACGCGGCGTACAGCTCGACGCCGTTCAGTACCATATTGATTGTGAGTTTGATTGTACGAAACAGGATGTATACTCCGAGGATGCCCGCGGATATTGAACCAAATTGCAAGAAACCGCTCCACAAGCGTTTACTGGTTGAAAGTGCGATTTTCTCGAGCGTTTGCTCGTCTAAGAGATTACTGATTTGGACTGTGTCGCGAATAAATGAGCGGCCTGAGGCTCCTTGAGCCAAGGAATCAATGATTGAGGATCTTTCTATTGGGAACATGATATGTTCTTTTAACTGATTTAGATCCTCCTGGGAATATATTCCCTCGTTCGCGAGGTTTGAAGGGCTCACATACTTCCATGTGACTTGCGTAATGGGTTTCAGTGGTGGAATGTTGCGGATTTCTGTGGGTCGTGGGTTTATTTGGTACCAGGGCCCTTGCAGCTTGAAGAGTGCAGGGATGAGTTCGCTACAGTCTCTTTGGGTACTAGTTTTGATTAAAACGTGCGTGCGTGGAGATAGGAAGTAGGATTGGTTATTGTATGTTACGGGGAGATCGTTAAAGCAATCCTCCGTCTTGCGGAGGCTGACAGAAACTGGAATGCACTTCACGATGTGAATGGCTTCTCCGGCCTGGGTGGCGATATAGCCGGCTTCTTGCGTAATCACGTAAGCCACTTCGGCTGGCGCGACTCGCGCGAGCGTCAGTGCATTTCGAAGGACCTGTTGGTCGAGCCTACAGCGTTGCGTTACAATGTCCTGATAGAGCGATACTATTTGTGATTTTAGGTGTTTTTCTACGTACACGAATTTCGCGTTGACGTAGGTGAAGATGTCTAAGTTGTTGGTGGGAGTGGGAGATTTCGATTTAAATTTTCCTTCCTTATTTGTATCTAAAATGAATAATTTCGGATGTTCAGTACGGATAAGTGTGTATCCGCAAATATTTGTCTTGGCCGTGCTAGTAAGCGCGAACGCTATGTCTTGTGTAGCAACGGTGTACATGACGGGGGAGGAACCTTGGTTAAAGGTTCGGGTGGCTTTTCCTTCATAGAGGACGTCGTACTGGTTTACTCCGCACTGATCCGAAGGGAGGCTTCGCCAGTACGTGTGGCCGTCCTCTGTGTCTAAACAGAATTCCTTGTTTAGAGGACACCTTTGGCCAGATGGAAGGAGGATTTCCTGAGTGTTGATTTTGACAGGTGCACTAAAGGTTTTCAGCGTGATTTTAGCTATGGCTTGCACTACCACTTGAGACCAGGTGCCGAAAGGGTCGCTATATGTGGAGCCTTGGCACGAACCATCCGGGCCCACGGTGCCAGCGAGAGTCAGGCTGCGAGTTGAGGTGGAGTTTGGCTGGAGGCCGGAAATTTGTATTGTGGGTGGAATCGACATAATTCCGGTGGTGAGAAGAGCCTCGCATGCGTCGCGGGATATATATTGCAAATACTGTTGGCGACCGTTCTGAACTATTGATACGTGAGAACTCATACCGCAGTAAAACACCGTTCGATCAATCTCGATCCGGCACTGAACGACGGGCGCCGCGTCGAAGTCCGCCAGCTGCAGAAGCTGGATATGTGCCTCCTCGTTGGACGGGTTGACTCTCTCCATAGCACAGGTTGGTGGGTCGACGGTGGAGAATGTGGTTACATTGGCCGAGCTGCCCCCGCAATCGTAGCCGATAATGGCGGACGCGACACGTATAACCGTGACTAACGCGAAAGCTTGCGTAGCGTACATTTCTCTGTGGTTGTCCGAACTTGACTGACTTCTAGCCTCGGCCACGGATATAAATCTCTTTCGCGGTGGGGGTCGGTTGGAGGGGATTGCGGATGTGAATGCAATACGAGCTGACGGTGGTGCATGTTTTAATTTATTTATATGGACGGTTTTTATCTTGCCCTTTATTTTGAGTTGAACATTGGTCTCCGATAACACCCCGACCACCTCGTATGGACCGTGGTATTCGGAGTCGAATTTTCCTTTCCGGGGCTCCTTGAGAATGTAAACTCGATCCCCGGTGACGAATGTCTGCGCGTTTATCTTGCGGTCGTAATATTTCTTGGAACGCGCCTTCGCTCCGTCGAGATTCTGGCGCGCCTGATTAATCGTGCCCGATAGTTTTTCTTGGAGGTTCTGTAGATAGTCTGAATACGACTCATCGGAAGTCGTGAAACGCGAATCGGCCGAGGGGAGCCTGGCTAGATTACCGAAGACTAGCTCGTGGGGTGTGAATAACGTGCCCTCGTGGACGCTCGTATTGTAGCTGAGCATGGCGCAGGCGAGCCATTCGTCCCAATTATTTTTGTTAATAAATTGTTTCAGATATTCGGTTAGCACGTGGTGCGACCTCTCCAAGGAACCGTTGCTCTGTGGTCGGAACGCGGTCGTGCGAAATTGCGATATTTTGAATTTTTTTGCAACTGCTTTCATTAGTTTGCTCATAAAATTGGCACCTTGGTCGGTGAGGATGGCCTTAGGGGCCCCGAAACGGCAAATAAGGTGTTCAATCAGAGCGTTGGCTGTATCGATTGCTGTGGCGTTCTTTAGTGGGACGGCGATGGAATACTTTGTTAAGAGATCCTGTCCGGTAAGGATATATGTATGACCGGAGGGTGTGGTAGGAAGGGGACCGACGATGTCGAGGGATACCTTGTCGAAGGCCTGTCCAGGTGTGTCTGTTAGCGTCATTGGCTGTCTCGTCTTTACGCGTGTTAGTTTCTTGGTCTGACATTCTAGACAATTTTTTACATATTCTTCTACTTCGCGTTTTAAAGTGGGCCAAAAATACTTTTCTCTAATTCGGCGGTACGTCTTGGTGACTCCCTTGTGTCCGGCAAAAGCTGACCTGTGGTTTTCTATTATTAACTCTCGTCGCGAAGCGTTGTCCGGGATTATTATTTCGTTCAAACAAACGAAGATCTGAGTTTGGGATTGTCCGAATAGTTCTAGAAGGGTCCTTTGTACCGCGCTCCACTGAACGTGGTCAAGATCTGTCTTTGAAACGCTAATCGTGTCGAGTTGAAGTTCTGTCGTTATGTCGTATAGTGAGCGTAGACATTCGATTAGATCGTCGCTGGTTGTCGCGTGGTTGAGTGTCGGCTTCAGAGGAAGTAGGATTAGTCGTTTCTGACCTAGATATGAAATTCGTCCGCGTCCTATCGTTCCGTCGTTTATTGTGGGTAATTTGTCTGCTGCTTTTAGGTCTGCGGTTCCTATGTCGAGTGGCTGTCCGTCGAGCGTAACGAAGCCGACTAAATTGTCGTTTCGCATCGTCAGTCGATCTCTAGTATGTATAAGTGTCCGGCGTCGCGACGAAAAGAGTGTGTTTGGATTGTCAATGATCTCTTCTTCGTCGGACGAGGTAGTTTCTGGAGGATGGGTGGTTTCTAGAGGTAACCGTGCGTCTTCGTCGGAGAAGGATATGCGTTGGTTGGGCGAGAGTGGTGATGCTATTGAAGGGGGGAGGGACGAGGTCGATGGTTGCGTGCTGTGATTTTTGATTTGATTGGTGACTGTTACGTCAGTCAGGGGTGTTCGACGTACGGCATCGAATAAAGTGGAATCAGAGGAATCGGAAGAGAGGGGGTGGATCGGGACGGGATTGCGTGAGAGCGCGTCTGCGTTTGAATTCGATTTTCCCGTCTTGTAAATGATTTGGTACTCGTACTCCGCGAGCTTGAGTCGCCACCGTAGGAGTCTGGAGGTAGGGTCTTTTACTGAGTTGACCCAGACGAGAGGACGGTGGTCTGTAATTAATTTGAAACGCCGACCGTAGATGTAAGGACGGAAATGTTGGACACAGTAAACGATGGCCAAACACTCCTTTTCGATTGTTGAATAATTTAGTTCTGCTCCTTGGAGCAGTCGCGATGCGTAGGCGATCGGTTTGTCTTTGCCGGGCTCGCCCTGGCTCAAAACGCCCCCAATCGCGAATCCGGAAGCATCCGTTGTTACATTGAATTCCCGGTCAAAATCCGGGTATTGTAAAAGGGGTTCGGTTGTCAAAATTTCCTTTAGGGTCGTGAATGCGAGATCTTGAGACGCGCCCCATTCGAATCTAGAATCTCTTTTTAACAATGAGGTTAACGGTTTAGAAATTTTTGAGAACTTGTCAATGAACCGTCGGTAGTAGCCCGCGAGACCGAGGAATTCGCGGACGTTTTTCGCGTTATTGGGGCGTGGAAATCCGGCTACCGCCCGCGTTTTGTCCGGAGATGGTTTTACGCCATCCTTGGTTATCACGTGGCCAAGGTAGGCCACCTCTTTATGTAAAAATCCGCATTTTGCGGGTTGTAATTTCAGGTTCGCGGCTCGTAATCGTTCCGCTAATTTTCGGAATTTCGCCCGGTGTTCGGAGAGGCTCCTAGAATATATCACGATGTCGTCAAGATAGACGAAGAGCTCGGAGCCCTGCAGACCGGAGAGGATCGAGTCCATTAACCGTTGGAAGGTGGCCGGTGCATTGCGGAGCCCGAACGGCATTCGATCGAATTGGTAATGTCCGTAAGGCGTCGAGAACGCAGTTTTTGCTGCGTCGACTGGATTCATGGCGATTTGATGGAATCCGCTAGCTAAGTCGAACACGCTAAAGTACTTTGCACTCCCGAGCTGGTCAAGAATTTCGAGAATGCTCGGGAGTGGATACGCGTCCGGGGTTGATTTTTCGTTCAAGGCACGGAAATCAATTACCATGCGCCAGCGTTTGCTACCGTCCGCGGCGGCCTTTTTGGGTACTATCCAAAGTGGTGAATTGTAGGGTGATTTTGAAGGAGATACGATTTTATTCTCTAATAGTTCCTTCATTTGTTTGTTTATTTCATCTTTGTGAACGGGCGGGTACCGGTATTGCTTTACATGGACGGGGATATCGTCTGAAGTGGGAATGGAATGTGTTACGGCTGTGGTACAGCCCAAAAATTCTCCCGACACGTGAAAGAGATCTGGATACTCTGCAACTAACTCAAGTACATGCTCTCTTTCTTCCATGTTTAAATGTTCGGTCGAGATTTCTTCTAAAATTTTCCTCCGTTTTTCCGAAACGGATTCGAGAGAACACGCGTTTACGCGGCGTAGAGGTTGACGTTGTTCATTGGACTTTAGTTCGTGGTCGAGGTTAGAACTCTTAAGGGGATTCGTTTGTGAGAATTCTTCGACTTCTTCTATCTTAATAGAAGGTGTGGCCAGAGAAATGTCGCTTTCGTTAGTGTTAACGCATGGTACGATCGTGTATCCGTCGGTCGCAGAGACCGCGCAATCGTGAATTATCACGCCCGGCGCGATTTCCGTACGGGGAATATATCCCTGGTCTGAGCCGGTAGTCCTTACGCGAATGCACGTGGCTGTGCGAGCTCCGATCAGGCATTGAGCAGGGTTGATGAACGGGTATTCAACACCGTTCCAGGCGATGCAATTTTTCGAGTAGCAAATATCTAGTCCTTCTCTTAAGAAGGCTGAGCCGATGATTCCTTCGGTTGGAATCGAGAATGTGTCTGGGACGACGTGAAACTTGGCGGCAGTCCCGAATATAGTAATAGGCGTAGACCCGATGGTTTCTACATGTCCGTCGGTGATGCCGGTGATTTTTAGTCTTTCCGCGGTATCGATACTCGCGTCTGCGTTTAACGCGATTAATTTGATTATGTTTAATTCAGCGCCGGTGTCGATCATGAATACGGATTTCGTGCGGAGCTCCGGCGCGAGGGTCGCGATATACGGGACCTCGGTATTTTCATTGAGATTTATTCGGTGGATGCCGAGTCGTGCTCGTCTTCCATCGACGCGATCGCGCGGACTTTCGGTGAGGGTGATGCCTCCCGTCGGCTGGGGTTGGACGGGAGGGGTGCCCCGTTTCCCTGGTTGCGTATATTATTATTGTATTCTCTCTTCCTACACTCGTGTATGTCATGGCCTACGTTCTTGCAATAGTTGCAGTGCTTGTCATTATTTCTACCGGTAGTATTGAAAGTCTGTTGAGATGACGAAATTTGTCGACACGTGTCGTTATTCATGACGCGATCGGACGGGTGACGCGACGGCAGGAAGCCGTTATCGCTGCGACGGTTAGAGAAAGGAATTTCTCGGCGACGAGGCGCGCTATCTCCCCTCGGTGTAACCTGATCCGGGAGATATCGAGAGTCCCGGCCGTATCGGTCGGCCAGGAAGCTGTTAACTCCCCTCGATGTAACCTGATCCGGCAGATATCGGGGGCCCTGATTGCGTCGGTCGGCCCGGAAATAATTATCGTCGCGGCGACTCGCTGGCGCGACTTCTCGGCGATACGCGTCGTTATCTCCCCTCGATGTTATCTGACCCGGGGCATACCGTGGTCGCTCCGTGAGAGCCGCACGTGGCTGGGAAGGTTCGCGCGTGGGAAATGTAACTTGCATTGAATCTGCGAATCGAACTTTAACGTCTTGGCGTCCGTACCGTGCCTTGTCGAGTTCCAAGCGTTTGTAAGCGGTTTTTGCTTCGGAGAAAATTGTTTTTAGCGATTCTTGTCTGTAGGATTTCACCTCCGGCCGGATCGCCGGGATCAAACCCTCAATAAAACTACTCTTCGTTAATTCGTTAATTCCCGGAATATCTGCGACGTCTTCGGCGGCGTCAAGAATCGCGGCTTTTAAATCTTTGATTCTACTGATGTAATCAATAATATGTTCCGAACTGCCCATGAATATGTTGGCCATCTGTCCACGGTAATGTGGAATGGAAAGTCGGGTCCATCATTACCATCCTTAAAGGACCCGAGAAACCTGAAACGGAGATAAAGTCCTACAGACCAATATGCTTGCTTTCGGTCGTAGGCAAAGTCTTGGAGAAGCTAATCGCTACGCGATTAGCTAGTTTGTTTTTGCACCCCGACTACGCCTCCGATCGGCAATACGGATTCAGGCCGCATCGATCCACGACTGATGCCGTGGTAAAGATGAGGGAGCTTGCGTCCGGTCGAGAGGAAAAGTACGTCGTGGGTCTGCTCTTCGACATTGCTGCGGCCTTTGATAATGTCTGGTGGCCAAGCATACTCAACGCGTTGAGGAAGCGAGGCTGCCCAAAAAACCTACTTAGATTGGTGGTCGACTACTTCGACGGCCGCGTGGTGACTATGGTGTCTGATCGCGGTGCAGTGCGGAAGAAAGTCACTAAGGGCTGCCCACAGGGATCGATTCTTGGTCCGAGCTGTTGGAACTTAGTCTTCGACGAGGTTCTACAGCTCTTATCGAACGCCGGGCTCGCTTGCGAGCCCATCGCCTATGCAGACGACCTTCTTGTCTTGATCTTCGCGAACAGCAGGAAGGGTCTAGAAAGCAATGGCCAATTGGTTGTGGACACCATTTCTCGCTGGTGCGACCAGCAGAAATTGTCGCTGTCTGCGACCAAGACCGAGATGTTATTCTTAAAAGGCTCTCTCGACAGAGAGAGGCCACCTGTGATAAAAGTAGGAGGTCGGAATATTGCCGCCAAGGACTCTGTGCGTTACCTTGGCGTGCATTTTGACTCTAGACTGGGTATCCATTCCCATGTCGAGTATTTGAATGCCAAGTCCTTGCGAACGTTTAATGCGCTAGCAAGGATTGCTAAGTCGAACTGGGGATTGGGATATCGGACGATGCGTACTTTGTACCGCGGCTTGTTTGTCCCAATCGTCACGTATGCTGCCGCGGGCTGGGCAGACCGCCTTACCTCTGGGACGAGTAAAGTGCTCACCAGGGCGCAGAGGCATGTTCTGCTTGGCTGCGTCAAAGCCTACAGGACAGTCTCCACTGATGCGATCCCCGTGATCGCCGGGGAGATACCTGTGGACTTGGCGATAGCGGAGTTCAGCTGCGTGTACAAAGCCAGGAAGAAACTCGGGTTCCAACATGGAACCTATCAAGTGAGTCAGGCCGAATTGGCTGACGAAGTCGTCACCGAAGCCCAAGTTCGCAGAAGGCTGAGGGAGGCGACTTTAGAGATGTGGCAGCAGAGATGGTCGTCCTCGACGAAGGGTAGGGAAACCTTCCAATACTTCGGCGAGGTATCAGACCGTCTCTCAGCGAGCTGGATCAGAGTCGACCATGATGTAGCGCAGTTCTTGAGCGGACACGGAGACTTCCGTGCGAAGCTCAAGACGTTCGCCCTGGTCGACGACGAGCTGTGCGAATGTGGGGAGGAGGAAACTCCAAACCACGTCCTCTACGATTGTCAGCGTTACGTAGAGGACAGGGAACACCTACGCCAGGCGGCGATTCGAGAAGGATTTCAGTGGCCAATCGACAAAGCCAGCCTGGTGTCAGAGCAGCTGTTTCAGGAGTTCCGAAAATTCGCACGATCCGTAAGCAAGACTAAGAAGCGAACATAGAACGAAACTGCATACGGAGCGTGGACTCGTCCAGCTCCGTTGATGTACGGCATGCTGGGCGAACCCCTCGGGGTTCGTCCCCTCGGGCCAGGCTGAAGCCCCTCTTGCGGAGATAAAAGACTTTAACACTACTCCGTAAGAGTGCCTGGATTGGGTTGGACTCGAGGTGGCAGTGGGAGTAGCACGCTGTCTTCCCCTGATACGATGGTGAACGAAGGTAGAGCCCGAACACCAGGCACAAGTCGCAAGAGCGGCCGGTATGGTCCACCAAGGACTTAGGTACGGCCCGTCTCTCAGAGACCACAGTTTGACGACAACACTAACTGTCCACGGTAATGATCGATTGATTTACGCGAGCCGAATGTATCCTTTAGCTCGTCGCAGAGATCGTGCACGGAGTTGTAATATTCATCCTCGACGGTGGTTAACGCACGACCACGGAGTCGCGTAATAATTAATTGCACGAACGATCTTTCCTGTCGCGCAGGAATCATATCTCGCGCTCGAACGCACGCGCGAGTAAATTGTAATATCGGAATATTAGTTCCGTCGAAGTACGGAATAGATTCAAGCGCGGTTTTTATTGACAACGACGGACTTTCGTAGTCGCGGTCGTTGTTCAGCGGGAACCTGGGAATTGCCGACTCGTCCTCGTGCGGGATTTCGTTTATTCTGGAACGTTCGATTTGATCGCGCAACGCGGCTAATTCTTCGCGGAGGATTTGCGTATCTTGGGGCTTTACGGATTCATTTTCTAACCTTTCTTTTTCCGTTAACACTTGCTCCTGGAGGCTATCTACTTCGAAACGGCGGCGGCTCACTTCTTCGCGTTCGGCTTCCAGAGCCCGGCGCTCCGCGCGTAATTTACGTTCCATTTCGTGAACGGATTTTTGTAACATCGCGGTTTCCGAATCGATAGTCACTGTTGGAACGGCGTCTTTCTTGCACGCGGCCATATTATCAAATTTTAAACGCGAGTTTGACATAAAATCCCACCGCTGCCACCAAATTTGTCACGTCCCACGCGAGAAAAGAACACGAAGTGTCGACCCGCGAAAAGGACTAGACTCTTTTGTCAAGTTTTGATCCACGCGTTGCCTGCGTCCGCGTCTGATCGGGAACTCGCGTACAATTTGAATAGGCGTGCAAAATGTGAAAGGACTCACCGTTCGGAGAGAATTGGCTTGGTTGGTACAATGTTCGATACAGTGGCTGCAGCTGCGACTGCACGGCGATGATCGGCAGGGACTGGGCTGCTCGATTCGGGCAGATTGGCAGGAACTGGCTGTTCTGCTGCTACGGTCGTCAGGAATTTGCTGCTCCGTTGCTTGGATCGTCAGGAAGCGGCTGCTCGTTGCTTTTATTCACTGACTTTAGGTTTAATAAAGCTTTGACTCGAGAATACTGTTAATTAAAATATATGTATATATTCTTTAAACTTCTTGAACACAATAACTAATTAAACTAACGCGGTTTTAATATTACTTATATAGATCTAGAAGGTGACTCGCTTGACTTAATGGAACTAGAATTAAAACGGAACTCGGCGAAATAGTAACAATGAATTTGTAAGGAGAGAGACGAGCCGAGTTAGCAAAGTACGTCTGGTAAAGTCAAGTGCTGGAACGCGAGTAAGAAGTCGAGGAGCGCTCTGAGGCTCCTTCGGCGACTGTGGATGCTGCGAGAAGTGGGGGTGCGCTGGAGTGGGGCGCAGTGTGCTCCGCAGCGCACGCGGTGGTTTGGTGAACATGTTAGTGGTGTGATGAAGTGTGTGGATAACGTTGGTAACGTTGCGGCTGTCGGTAACGTATCGGCGACAGAGCGGCTGTCGGTAACACAACGGCGACGGGGCGGCTGTCGGTAACATATCAGCGACAGAGTGGCTGTCGGTAACATATCGGCGACAAAGCGGCTGTCGGTAACATATCGGTGACAGGGCGGCTGTCGGTAACATATCGGCGACAAAGCGGCTGTCGGTAACATATCGGCGACAAAATGGTTGTCGGTAACATATCGGCGACAAGGCGGCTGTCGGTAATATATCGGCGACGAAGCGGCTGTCGGTAACATATCGGCGACAGAACGGCTGACGGTAACATATCGGTGACAGGGCGACTGTCGGTAACATATCGGCGACAAAGCGGCTGTCGGTAACATATCGGCGACAAAATGGTTGTCGGTAACATACCGGCGACAAGGCGGCTGTCGGTAATATATCGGCGACAGGGCGGCTGTCGGTAACATATCGGCGACGGGGCGGCTGTCGGTAACATATATAGTGTGTTTAAGTGTGTATAGATTAATTAAGTGTATGAATGTGTTATAGATATAGGGTTTCCTTATTCTACGTGATTATGTAGTAACTTAGCCTACGCAATACGTCGGGAGTCGACCGACGTAACACGAAATCGTGCGTTTCGCGTGATATTGACGTTAAATCGTTCGTTTCGCGCGGATATAAAGCTAATTCGTGTATTTCGCATGAATTTGAAGCTAAATTGTTCATTTCGCATGAATTTGAAGCTAAATTGTTAATTTCGCATGAATTTGAATCTAAAACGTTTGTTTAAAATCGCTATTGCGCACGAATTTGAATCGAAATCGTTTGTTTAAAATCGCTATTTCGCACGAATTTGAATCGAAATCGTGTGTTTCACGTGATATTGACGTCAGATCGTTCGTTTCGCGTGGATATAAAGCTAATTCGTGTATTTCGCATGAATTTGAAGCTAAATTGTCCATTTCGCATGAATTTCAAGCTAAAACGTTTGTTTAAAATCGCTATTGCGCACGAATTTGAATCGAAGTCGTTTGTTTAAAATCGCTATTTCGCACGAATTTGAATTGAAATCTTGTTTTTTTTCCCGTGATTTTGACGTTAAATCGTTCGTTTCGCGAGGATATAAAGCTAATTCGTGCAATTCGAATGAATTTGAAGCTAAATTGTTCATTTCGCATGAATTTGAAGCTAAATTGTTTGTTTAAAATCGCTATTTCGCACGAATTTGGAGCGAAATCTTGTGTTTCACGTGATATTCACGTTAAATCGTTTGTCTCGCGAGAATTTGAAGCTAATTCGTGCAATTCGCATAAATTTGGTAGCTAAATTGTTCATTTCGCATGAATTTGAAGCTAAATTGTTACTTTCGCATGAATTTGAAGCTAAATCGTTTGTTTAAAATCGCTATTTCGCACGAATTTGAAGCGAAATCGTGTGTTTCGAGTGATATTGACGTTAAATCGTTCGTTCCGCGTGGATATAAAGCTAATTCGTGTTTTTCGCATGAATTTGAAGCTAAATTATTCATTTCTCATGAATTTGAAGCTAATTCGTTTGTTTAAAATCGCTATTTCGCAGGAATTTGAATTGAAATCGCGTGTTTCGCGTGATATTGACGTTAAATCGTTCGTTTTGCGTGGATATAAAGCTAATTCGTGTATTTCGCATGAATTTGAAGCTAAATTGTTCATTTTGCATGAATTTGAAGCTAAATTGTTCATTTCGCATGAATTTGAAGCTAAATTGTTCATTTCGCATGAATTTGAAGCTAAAACGTTTGTTTAAAATCGCTATTGCGCACGAATTTGAATCGAAGTCGTTTGTTTAAAATCGCTTTTTCGCACGAATTTGAATCGAAATCGTGTGTTTCACGTGATATTGACGTTAAATCGTTCGTTTCGCGTGGATATAAAGCTAATTCGTGTATTTCGCATGAATTTGAAGCTAAATTGATCATTTCGCATGAATTTGAAGCTAAATCGTTTGTTTGAAATCGCTTTTTCGCACGAATTTGAGTCGAAATCGTGTATTTCGCATGATATTGAAGGTAAGTCGTTTGTTTCGTCTGGATTTAAAGCTAAATCGGGTTATTCGCATGAATTTGAAGCTATATTGTTCATTTCGCATGAATTTGAAGCTAAATTGTTCATTCGCATGAATTTGAAACTAAATCGTTTGTTTAAAATCGCTATTTCGCACGAATTTGAAGCGAAATCGTGTGTTTCACGTGATATTGACGTTAAATCGTTTGTCTCGCGAGAATTTGAAGCTAATTCGTGCAATTCGCATAAATTTGGTAGCTAAATTGTTCATTTCGCATGAATTTGAAGCTAAAGTATTCATTTCGCATGAATTTGAAGCTATATCGTTTGTTTAAAATCGCTATTTAGCACGAATTTGAATCGAAATCTTGTATTTTGCATGATATTGACGCTATAACGTTTGTTTCGCGTGAATTAGAAGCTAATTCGTGTATTTCGCCTGAATTTGAAGCTAAATTGTTCATTTCCCATGAAATTGAAGCTAATTCGTTTGTTTAAAGTCGCTATTTCACACGATTTTGAATCGAAATCGTGTGTTTCGCGTGATATTGACGTTAAATCGTTCGTTTCGCGTGGAAATAAAGCTAATTCGTGCATTTCGCATGAATTTGAAGCTAAATTGTTCATTTCGCATGAATTTGAAGCTAAATTGTTCATTTTGCAATGAATTTGAAGCTAAATTGTCCATTTCGCATGAATTTCAAGCTAAAACGTTTGTTTAAAATCGCTATTGCGCACGAATTTGAATCGAAGTCGTTTGTTTAAAATCGCTATTTCGCACGAATTTGAATTGAAATCGCGTGTTTCGCGTGATATTGACGTTAAATCGTTCGTTTCGCGAGGATATAAAGCTAATTCGTGCAATTCGAATGAATTTGAAGCTAAATTGTTCATTTCGCATGAATTTGAAGCTAAATCGTTTGTTTAAAATCGCTATTTCGCACGAATTTGAAGCGAAATCGTGTGTTTCACGTGATATTGACGTTAAATCGTTTGTCTCGCGAGAATTTGAAGCTAATTCGTGCAATTCGCATAAATTTGGTAGCTAAATTGTTCATTTCGCATGAATTTGAAGCTAATTTGTTCCTTTCGCATGAATTTGAAGCTATATCGTTTGTTTAAAATCGCTATTTCGCACGAATTTGAATCGAAATCTTGTATTTCGCATGATATTGACGCTATAACGTTTGTTTCGCGTGAATTAGAAGCTAATTCGTGTATTTCGCCTGAATTTGAAGCTAAATTGTTCATTTCCCATGAATTTGAAGCTAATTCGTGTGTTTAAAATCGCTATTTCGCACGAATATGAATCGAAATCTTGTATTTCGCATGATATTGACGCTATAACGTTTGTTTCGCGTGAATTAGAAGCTAATTCGTGTATTTCGCCTGAATTTGAAGCTAAATTGTTCATTTCCCATGAATTTGAAGCTAATTCGTGTGTTTAAAATCGCTATTTCGCACGAATATGAAACGAAATCGTGTGTTTTGCTTGATATTGACGTTAAATCGTTCGTTTCGCGTGGATATAAAGCTAATTCGTGTATTTCGCATGAATTTGAAGCTAAATTGTTCATTTCGCATGAATTTGAAGCTAAATTGTTAATTTTGCATGAATTTGAAACTAAATCGTTTGTTTAAAATCGCTATTTCGCACGAATTTGAAGCGAAATCGTTTGTCTCGCGAGAATTTGAAGCTAATTCGTGCAATTCGCATAAATTTGGTAGCTAAATTGTTCATTTCGCATGAATTTGAAGCTAAATTGTTCATTTCATATGAATTTGAAGCTATATCGTTTGTTTAAAATCGCTATTTCGCACGAATTTGAATCGAAATCTTGTATTTTGCATGATATTAACTCTATAACGTTTGTTTCGCGTGAATTAGAAGCTAATTCGTGTATTTCGCCTGAATTTGAAGCTAAATTGTTCATTTCGCATGTATTTGAACCTAAATCGTTTGTCTGAAATCGCTATTTCGCACGAATTTGAGTCGAAATCGTGTGTTTCGCATGATAATGACGGTAAGTCGTTTGTTTCGGGTGGATTTTAAGCTAAATCGTGTAATTCGCATGAATTTGAAGCTAAATTGTTCATTTCGCATGAATATGAAGCTAAAACGTTTGTTTAAAATCGCTATTGCGCACGAATTTGAATCGAAATCGTTTGTTGAAAATCGCTATTTCGCACGAATTTGAATCGAAATCGTGTGTTTCATGTGATATTGACGTTAAATCGTTTGTCTCGTGAGAATTTGAAGCTAATTCGTGCAATTCGCATAAATTTGGTATCTAAATTGTTCATTTCGCATGAATTTGAAGCTAAATTGTTCATTTCGCATGAATTTGAAGCTATATCGTTTGTTTAAAATCGCTATTTCGCACGAATTTGAATCGAAATCTTGTATTTCGCATGATATTGACACTATAACGTTTGTTTCGCGTGAATTAGAAGCTAATTCGTGTATTTCGCCTGAATTTGAACTAAATTGTTCATTTCCCATGAATTTGAAGCTAATTCGTTTGTTTAAAATCGCTATTTCGCACGAATTTGATTCGAAATCGTGTGTTTCGCGTGATATTGACGTTAAATCGTTCGTTTCGCGTGGATATAAAGCTAATTCGAGTAATTCGCATGAATTTGAAGCTAAATCGTTTGTTTAACATCGCTTTTTCGCACGAATTTGAGTCGAAATCGTGTATTTCGCATGATATTGACGGTAAGTCGTTTGTTTCGGGTGGATTTAAAGCTAAATCGAGTAATTCGCATGAATTTGAAGCTAAACTGTTGATTTCGCATGAATTTGAAGCTAAATTGTTCATTTCGCATGAATTTGAAGCTACAACGTTTGTTTAAAATCGCTATTTCGCACGAATTTGAATCGAAATCGTGTGTTTCACGTGATATTGACGTTAGATCGTTCGTTTCGCGTGGATATAAAGCTAATTCGTGTATTTCGCATGAATTTGAAGCTAAATTGTTCATTTCGCATGAATTTGAAGCTAAATTGTTCATTTCGCATGAATTTGAACCTAAATCGTTTGTTTGAAATCGCTTTTTCGCACGAATTTGAGTCGAAATCGTGTATTTCGCATGATATTGCCGGTAAGTCGTTTGTTTCGGGTGGATTTAAAGCTAAATCGAATAATTCGCATGAATTTGAAGCTAAATTGTTCATTTCGCATGAATTCGAAGCTAAAACGTTTGTTTAAAATCGCTATTGCGCACGAATTTGAATCGAAATCGTGTGTTTCACGTGATATTGACGTTAAATCGTTTGTCTCGCGAGAATTTGAAGCTAATTCTTGCAATTCGCATAAATTTGGTAGCTAAATTGTTCATTTCGCATGAATTTGAAGCTAAATTGTTCATTTCGCATGAATTTGAAGCTATATCGTTTGTTTAAAATCGCTATTTCGCACGAATTTGAATCGAAATCTTGTATTTCGCATGATATTGACGCTATAACGTTTGTTTCGCGTGAATTAGAAGCTAATTCGTGTATTTCGCCTGAATTTGAACTAAATTGTTCATTTCCCATGAATTTGAAGCTAATTCGTTTGTTTAAAATCGCTATTTCGCACGAATTTGAATCGAAATCGTGTGTTTCGCGTGATATTGACGTTAAATCGTTCGTTTCGCGTGGAAATAAAGCTAATTCGTGCATTTCGCATGAATTTGAAGCTAAATTGTTCATTTCGCATGAATTTGAAGCTAAATTGTTCATTTTGCAATGAATTTGAAGCTAAATTGTCCATTTCGCATGAATTTCAAGCTAAAACGTTTGTTTAAAATCGCTATTGCGCACGAATTTGAATCGAAGTCGTTTGTTTAAAATCGCTATTTCGCACGAATTTGAATTGAAATCGCGTGTTTCGCGTGATATTGACGTTAAATCGTTCGTTTCGCGAGAATATAAAGCTAATTCGTGCAATTCGAATGAATTTGAAGCTAAATTGTTCATTTCGCATGAATTTGAAGCTAAATCGTTTGTTTAAAATCGCTATTTCGCACGAATTTGAAGCGAAATCGTGTGTTTCACGTGATATTGACGTTAAATCGTTTGTCTCGCGAGAATTTGAAGCTAATTCGTGCAATTCGCATAAATTTGGTAGCTAAATTGTTCATTTCGCATGAATTTGAAGCTAAAGTATTCATTTCGCATGAATTTGAAGCTATATCGTTTGTTTAAAATCACTATTTCGCACGAATTTGAATCGAAATCTTGTATTTTGCATGATATTGACGCTATAACGTTTGTTTCGCGTGAATTAGAAGCTAATTCGTGTATTTCGCCTGAATTTGAAGCTAAATTGTTCATTTCCCATGAAATTGAAGCTAATTCGTTTGTTTAAAGTCGCTATTTCACACGATTTTGAATCGAAATCGTGTGTTTCGCGTGATATTGACGTTAAATCGTTCGTTTCGCGTGGAAATAAAGCTAATTCGTGCATTTCGCATGAATTTGAAGCTAAATTGTTCATTTCGCATGAATTTGAAGCTAAATTGTTCATTTTGCAATGAATTTGAAGCTAAATTGTCCATTTCGCATGAATTTCAAGCTAAAACGTTTGTTTAAAATCGCTATTGCGCACGAATTTGAATCGAAGTCGTTTGTTTAAAATCGCTATTTCGCACGAATTTGAATTGAAATCGCGTGTTTCGCGTGATATTGACGTTAAATCGTTCGTTTCGCGAGGATATAAAGCTAATTCGTGCAATTCGAATGAATTTGAAGTTAAATTGTTCATTTCGCATGAATTTGAAGCTAAATCGTTTGTTTAAAATCGCTATTTCGCACGAATTTGAAGCGAAATCGTGTGTTTCACGTGATATTGACGTTAAATCGTTTGTCTCGCGAGAATTTGAAGCTAATTCGTGCAATTCGCATAAATTTGGTAGCTAAATTGTTCATTTCGCATGAATTTGAAGCTAATTTGTTCCTTTCGCATGAATTTGAAGCTATATCGTTTGTTTAAAATCGCTATATCGCACGAATTTGAATCGAAATCTTGTATTTCGCATGATATTGTCGCTATAACGTTTGTTTCGCGTGAATTAGAAGCTAATTCGTGTATTTCGCCTGAATTTGAAGCTAAATTGTTCATTTCCCATGAATTTGAAGCTAATTCGTGTGTTTAAAATCGCTATTTCGCACGAATATGAAACGAAATCGTGTGTTTCGCTTGATATTGACGTTATATCGTTCGTTTCGCGTGGATATAAAGCTAATTCGTGTATTTCGCATGAATTTGAAGCTAAATTGTTCATTTCGCATGAATTTGAAGCTAAATTGTTAATTTTGCATGAATTTGAAACTAAATCGTTTGTTTAAAATCGCTATTTCGCACGAATTTGAAGCGAAATCGTTTGTTTCACGTGATATTGACGTTAAATCGTTTGTCTCGCGAGAATTTGAAGCTAATTCGTGCAATTCGCATAAATTTGGTAGCTAAATTGTTCATTTCGCATGAATTTGAAGCTAAATTGTTCATTTCATATGAATTTGAAGCTATATCGTTTGTTTAAAATCGCTATTTCGCACGAATTTGAATCGAAATCTTGTATTTTGCATGATATTAACTCTATAACGTTTGTTTCGCGTGAATTAGAAGCTAATTCGTGTATTTCGCCTGAATTTGAAGCTAAATTGTTCATTTCGCATGTATTTGAACCTAAATCGTTTGTCTGAAATCGGTATTTCGCACGAATTTGAGTCGAAATCGTGTGTTTCGCATGATAATGACGGTAAGTCGTTTGTTTCGGGTGGATTTAAAGCTAAATCGAGCAATTCGCATGAATTTGAAGCTAAATTGTTCATTTCGCATGAATATGAAGCTAAAACGTTTGTTTAAAATCGCTATTGCGCACGAATTTGAATCGAAATCGTTTGTTTAAAATCGCTATTTCGCACGAATTTGAATCGAAATCGTGCGTTTCGCGTGATATTGACGTTAAATCGTTCGTTTCGCGCGGATATAAAGCTAATTCGTGTATTTCGCATGAATTTGAAGCTAAATTGTTCATTTCGCATGAATTTGAAGCTAAATTGTTAATTTCGCATGAATTTGAATCTAAAACGTTTGTTTAAAATCGCTATTGCGCACGAATTTGAATCGAAATCGTTTGTTTAAAATCGCTATTTCGCACGAATTTGAATCGAAATCGTGTGTTTCACGTGATATTGACGTCAGATCGTTCGTTTCGCGTGGATATAAAGCTAATTCGTGTATTTCGCATGAATTTGAAGCTAAATTGTTCATTTTGCATGAATTTGAAGCTAAATCGTTTGTTTGAAATCGCTTTTTCGCACGAATTTGAGTCGAAATCGTGTATTTCGCATGATATTGACGGTAAGTCGTTTGTTTCGGGTGGATTTAAAGCTAAATCGAGCAATTCGCATGAATTTGAAGCTAAATTGTTCATTTCGCATGAATATGAAGCTAAAACGTTTGTTTAAAATCGCTATTGCGCACGAATTTGAATCGAAATCGTTTGTTGAAAATCGCTATTTCGCACGAATTTGATTCGAAATCGTGTGTTTCGCGTGATATTGACGTTAAATCGTTCGTTTCGCGTGGATATAAAGCTAATTCGAGTAATTCGCATGAATTTGAAGCTAAATCGTTTGTTTAACATCGCTTTTTCGCACGAATTTGAGTCGAAATCGTGTATTTCGCATGATATTGACGGTAAGTCGTTTGTTTCGGGAGTATTTAAAGCTAAATCGAGTAATTCGCATGAATTTGAAGCTAAACTGTTGATTTCGCATGAATTTGAAGCTAAATTGTTCATTTCGCATGAATTTGAAGCTACAACGTTTGTTTAAAATCGCTATTTCGCACGAATTTGAATCGAAATCATGTATTTCGCATAATATTGACGCTATAACGTTTGTTTTGCGTGAATTAGAAGCTATTCGTGTATTTCGCCTGAATTTGAAGCTAAATTGTTCATTTCCCATGAATTTGAAGCTAATTCGTTTGTTTAAAATCGCTATTTCGCACGAATTTGAATCGAAATCGTGCGTTTCGCGTGATATTGACGTTAAATCGTTCGTTTCGCGCGGATATAAAGCTAATTCGTGTATTTCGCATGAATTTGAAGCTAAATTGTTCATTTCGCATGAATTTGAAGCTAAATTGTTAATTTCGCATGAATTTGAATCTAAAACGTTTGTTTAAAATCGCTATTGCGCACGAATTTGAATCGAAATCGTTTGTTTAAAATCGCTATTTCGCACGAATTTGAATCGAAATCGTGTGTTTCACGTGATATTGACGTCAGATCGTTCGTTTCGCGTGGATATAAAGCTAATTCGTGTATTTCGCATGAATTTGAAGCTAAATTGTTCATTTTGCATGAATTTGAAGCTAAATCGTTTGTTTGAAATCGCTTTTTCGCACGAATTTGAGTCGAAATCGTGTATTTCGCATGATATTGACGGTAAGTCGTTTGTTACGGGTGGATTTAAAGCTAAATCGAGTAATTCGCATGAATTTGAAGCTATTGTCACGTCCCGGGCTGGGCTTCCCCTTTCCTTTTTTTAATCGCGATCTTTCCGTCCCAAACGGTACGTACGTCCGAATCTGAACGAGGCCCGACGAACAGAATGCACAAAATCTAACAAATTTACTTATAGCTATTACTCATCGGTGTTGAATGATGCACTTGATTTGATATTGTGTCCAGGTGTGATGAGGGAGTTGCAGGAGGTTGGCTAGTTCCGCCGAGTCGCCTGGAAAGAGCTGCTTCTGAAGCCTTGTGGTACGTTAGCGAAGCACGTTCGGAACATATATTTATTTGTGGGAACTTTAACAGTATGAACTCCCGACGCGGATGAGGACGTTGGGTTTTGGTAATACACAATAACGTTCACGGTGCAATTAGGTAAAAATAATAATATATTCTATTTATAAATTGGTTACACTAAACACTTAGAGTCTACAATTAACGATATGGTATTTAGACTAAGAATACGATTTGGAAATAGCAAGGCGTATCACGCGAGAAGTTGAAGTTATTAATGCGCGGAACTCTCATAGGAGACGTCGTTTCTCCTCGGAGTCTGGAACTGAAGTGTAGAGCCGTCCGCGTTTCCTTGGCGCGTCGAGTCCGGCCGGTGGAGGGGCGACGTTGGTGCGAGGGAGAGCGCATCTGCTGACGATAGTCTGTCTCTCTCTCTGGGCGTTGTGAGATCTGCTGGTGCTTGCAGTTTCCCGTGGAGCACGGTTGACTGCGAGCGTGATGGAATGCGCTGAGCTTGCAGTTCTCAGTGCGAGCGGATGCATCACGTGCGTTCTCTCTTACTCCTGGTGCACCGTGAGATTTGCTGCCGTCTGCAGGATCCCATGGAGCGCGACTATCTGCGAGCGTGATGGTATTTGCTGACCTTGCAGTTTTCTTGGTGTGAACGGATTGCAACATTGGCGCGCTACTAACTTATTCTACATTATACATAGGCGTATGCATTAGTTTGTTATTGGTATTTGAATATTTAACTTATAGTTATTTGCTTATAATGTTGGCTTATGTTATCGTGTGTGTGTGTGCGTGTGGTACACAATGCTTGTATATGTGTTGTGTATATGTGTGCTTAAGAAATAGGATGTTGTATGTGTTACAATTGTGTACTTATGAACTAGCACAAAACGTAGTATGTAATTAGCGCAGACATAATATGGAGTATAGAATGTGTTATATATTATAGAATGAAGCATAGGGTGGGGAATGGAGTGTAGTGTGGAATAAGGTATGGAATGTAGTATATGATGGAGTATAGGACGGGGTATAGAACATAGTATAGAATGAGGTATATGATGCATATAATGTATGTATGTATCCTAGCTTAAAGCTAACGCAACACGACGACAGTCGTTACACCTCCCCCCTTAGGGAGGAAATTTCACGGAGTGGAATTTCCTGGTTCGGGCGACGGTACAAGGGTTTGAGTTTTAGGCATTCTGCACCACGGGGCTGGGGTGAGGGTGGGCCGTGGCTGTTGTTGTCTGTGTCTTCTTGGGATATTTCGGGTCCAGGGTTCTCCCTGTCGCGCACATTGTTCAGATTGTTTTGTTTTAGGAATATAAAGAATCTAGTTAAAGAACTCCATATGGCTCCTATTATGTGGATGCTCCATCCGTAAAGTCTATGGAGGGCTATGCCATTCATTACTGTGTTTATTATAGTTTTTAGCACTTTTATTAACACATAGAGTCCAATTATTCCCGCACTCACTGAACCGAACGTTGTGAACCCGGACCACAGTCTTTCTACCGTTGATTCGGCGATCCGTTTGAGTGATTGTTCGTCGAACAGGTTTGATATTTGCACTGAATCTGTTGCGTATTGGCGGCCCGATGCTCCTTGTGCCAGTGAGTTGATTACGGAGATCTTTTCTATCGGGAAGAGGATGTGCTCGCTTAATCTCCGGATGTCCTCCTTGGAATATATTCCTCCGTTCGCTAGATTGGCTGGGTTCATGTACTTCCAGGTGGATCTGCTAATACTTTGGAGTGGCGGAGGTGGTACACTTTCCATGGGTTTCGGCAGCATTTGATACCAGGTTCCGTGAAGCTTATAGCAGGTGGGGATTAGTTCGCTACATTCCTTCCTGGTCCCTGTTTTAACTAGAATACGCGTCCTCGGCGTGAGGAAGAATGACTCGTTCTTATAGGTCACCGGCAGCTCATCGTAGCACTCTTGCACCTTCCTGATTGTGCAGAGTACTGGTACACATTTGACGACGTGTATTACTTCTCCTGACTGCAATGCCATATGACCTGGTTCTTTTGTAATTGCAGTAGCCACTTCTGCTGGTGCGGAATGTATCATCATGACTGCGTTTCTTTGGACTTGCTGCTCGATGTCGCATTTTTGGCGCATTATATCGTTGTACAGGGCGATAACTTGGGAACTTATGTGCTTTTCTATGTATATGAACTTGGCGTTCACGTAAGTGAATATGTCCAGGTTGTCGACTTTCCTGGCTCCGGCGTTCTTGAATTTTCCCTCGTGCGTTATTTCCAATATGAGTAATTTCGGATGTTCCGTTCTCAACAGTGTGTATCCACATACGGATGTTCTTCCTGTTGTGGTCAGGGCAAAAGCCGTTTCTTCGTTTGCCACCGTGAAGAGGGCTGTTAAATTGTTGTTGGTCGTGGAGGTTTTAATCGCTTTTCCTTCGTAGAGCACCTCATATTTATTAAAGTGGCAATGCTGGTCGATGGGAATGCTTGTCCAGTACGAGAATCCCTCCTCGGAGTCCATACAATGATCCGTATCCAGGGAACACCGCTGACCCGAGGGTAAAATGATTTCGTTCGATGATAGTTTAATTGGGGCATGGAAATTTTTCAAAGTGATCTTGATTACTGCTTGTACTACGACGCCGTCCCATGTTCCGTAGGGGTCGCTGTACGTTGTTCCCTTGCAAGCACCATCCTGTTGTATTTGTCCTGCTAAAGTAACGCTGCGTGATGTTGAACTGTTTCCCAATATACCGGTGATTTGCACAGACGGTGGTAAGAACAGGTAGCCGGATTCGTGAAGTGTGTTACAAATATCTCGCGGCGTACTCAGGATGTACTGTTGTCTTCCATTATTTACAACAGATATATGTGAATGCATGCCACAGTAATAGATCGTACGATCGATTTCAACTCTGCACTGACGGACTGTGGTTTCTTCGAAGTCTATTAATTGGAGAAGTTGCACGTTTGAGGTTTGCGAGATTGTTTTGCTGATCCCGTGTTCGCATTCGGGTTTGTCCATTATTGAGAAAGTAGTAACATTCAACGTTGGACTGTTACAATCGTATCCGATAAGAGCTGATGTTGAACGCAAGAGTGTAAGTACTAGGAACGGTTTGAAGTTCATGTTGCTGTTGGTGTCGATGTCGAGGTGTGACTGATGATCTTGGAGCTCCTGTACTGTTATATAGGTGTTGGCTGTTGAGGTGGGGGGCGTGGTAAGGGCAGTGGGAGGGCTAGTGTTTGTTGGTTGGTCTTCTTCTCGTTCTGGGGAGGGGTTCGTGGGGGTGGTTTCTTCTCGTGGGGGCGCTACGACTGTCGTTCGGATTTTCTGTATTGTTCTCGCTCGCTTTAACTTATTCATATGAACGATTTTAATTCGATTTCCTATTTTGATTTTTGCATTCGTTTCCCCTATGGTCTGTAAGATTTCATATGGCCCGGTGTACTGCTGGTCAAATTTGCCCTTCCGGGGTTCCTTGAGGAGGAACACCTTGTCCCCTGAGGCGAATTTTGCTAGATTTAATTTCTTATCATAGTATCGTTTTGATCTACCTTTAGCCATGATTAGGTTTTCGCGAGCCCTTTCTTGTGTTAATGAGATTTTTCTTTGGAGCTCGCGGTAGTAGCTATCGTAGGTTTCGTTTCCGATGTCTAAATTCTCTTGGTTAGATGAAGGAACTCGGGCCAAACTACCGAATACCAATTCGTGTGGTGTAAAATTTGTTCCCTCATGGGTACTTGTATTATAACTGAACATAGCAAGGTTTAACCATTTATGCCAGTCGTTCTTTTTCGTGAATTGTTTCAAATATTCTGTGAGCACCATGTGGGAACGTTCAATGGAGCCATTGCTCTGAGGGTGAAAAGCTGTTGTTTGTACTTGCGAAATTTTAAAACGTTTGGCAACTGCCTTTAGGAGCGAGCTAGTGAAGTTAGACCCTTGATCGGTAAGCATCGCTTTTGGTATGCCAAACCTACAAATAAGGTTTTCTACTAACGCGTCTGCTGTTTCGATTGCACCGACGGTTCGAAGGGGTGTAGCGAGCGAATACTTCGTTAAGAGGTCCTGCATTGTTAAAATGTACTCGTATCCTTCAGGGGTGGTTGGTAGGGGACCGACCACGTCCATTGAAACCTTGTCGAACGCCCGTCCTGGTGTGTCTGTTAGGGTCATTGGCAGTCGCGTTTTTACCCTTGTTAATTTATTGATTTGACAATCCGGACAACTGTTTATAAACTTAGTAACGTCTGCCTTTAAGGTGGGCCAATAGTATTTTTCGCGTATCCTCTTATACGTTTTGGAAATGCCCTTGTGTCCCGCGAAAGCCGATACATGGTTTTCTGATACAATCGACATTCTGCGGTCTTCTGCCGGGAGTTGGGTTTCGTTTGTGCAGTAGAATATTTGGAGATTAGTGTCAGTAAAAATTTCGATTAATACGTCTCGAATTGTGTGCCAGGAGACGTGATCTATGTACGTTCTTGAGATTGAAATCGAGGATAGTTGAAGTTCCGTAACGACATTATAGAGGGATCTAAGGCATTCTCGTATGTCATCGATCGTAGCTTGATGCAGAGCGGTTTCCTTGACTGGGAGCTGTATTAATTTATGTTGACCGATACTACTAACTTTGGCTCTATGTAAGGTCAGGCGATCTATTGTTAATTTATCTTGTCTGAAAAGATCCAGAGCACCCGTTTCTGCAGGTTGTCCATCTTGGGAAACGAAACAAACGAGGTTGTCGTTACGCATAATTAATCTATCCCGGGTGTATATAATGGTTTTATTATGGAGGCGTGCCGGGGGGTTATTGTTTTCTATCATTGCTTCGTCCGAACTGGATGATTCTTGCGTGCTTGGTGGTGATGTTTCTCGCATGGGAAGAGGGGAGTGGGGGATAGAAGATGACCCGGAATCTGGCGTGAAAAGTTGGGGTGGAGATGGCGGGCTTGTGTTTTCCTTATTGAAGGAATCTAGATTTTCACTGTTAGGGGTAGAAGGGCCCGGTAAGTTTACGGATGGCGGCGGAATTTTTCGGTTGGCATCAAATATCTCCTCATTAGAGGAGTCCAGACATGGAAGCACCACTGGATTTCTAGAGAGAGCATCCGCGTTTCCGTTGGCCTTACCCGGTTTATAGATTACCTTGTATTCGAATTCGGCCAATTTCAATCGCCAACGGAGGAGGCGCGACGTCGGATCCTTTACGGAGTTCATCCAAACCAGCGGTCTATGGTCGGTAACGAGGTCAAATTGCCGACCGTAAATGTATGGTCTAAAGTAGTGTACCCCAAAAATTATGGCCAGACATTCCTTTTCTATGGTCGCGTAATTGAGTTCCGGCCCGTGTAAATTTCTTGAGGCGTACGCGATGGGTTTGTCTTTGCCTATTTCGCCCTGGCTGAGCACGGCCCCTATGGCGTACCCTGATGCATCACAAGTTACGTGGAACGGTTTCGTGAAATCTGGATATTGTAGGACCGGTTCCTGGCACAATTTTTCACGGAGGGTGGCGAAGGCTTGCTCCTGTTCAGCTTGCCACAAAAACTTTGCGTCTTTCGTTAAGAGCTTCGTGAGGGGTTTTGATATTTGCGCGAATTTATCTATGAACCTACGATAATAACCCGCAAGTCCCAGAAATTCTCTGACATTTTTAGCGTTCTTGGGCCGCGGATAATCACGCACCGCGCGTATTTTATTTGGACATGGTCTAACGCCGTGTTCGCTGATTAGATGGCCAAGGTATGCCACTTCTCGAAACAAAAATCCGCATTTCGACGGTTGGAGTTTCAAGTTTGCGCTGCGCAATCTGAGCGCGAGTTTCCGGAACTTGGCAGCGTGTTCCTCTATTGTCCTGGCATATATAACAATGTCGTCTAAATACACGAACAATTCATTTCCCTGCAGGCCACTCAAGATATTGTCCATTAGGCGTTGAAATGTAGCTGGTGCGTTTTTCAACCCGAACGGCATCCTACTGTACTCGTAGTGACCGAACGGGGTTGAGAACGCGGTTTTGGCCGCGTCGTCCTTCTCCGTTAGTGTTGGTGACCACGCAGTCACCCAAGAATACGTTCGGTTCTACCCTCATACGTCGGATATAACCGACTGGAGGTCCGCTGACCCTGACTTTGATGCACGCGCTCGTACGTGCCTCGATTTTGTGCGTTTCCTTTTCGGTGTTACGCTCGAATGGAATGCTTACGTCGTTGAATACGACGCAGCCCTTTTTGTAAGAAATTTCGGCCCCGGTACCGAAGAAAGGGGAGCCCAGGATACCGTCCACATTCAGTGGGAAATCCGCAGGAAGAACCTGGAACTCGACATTTTTTCCTACGATCTCTATGTTCGTGCTCCCTAAGGTAGCAACGCTGCCGCTAGTGATCCCCTGAATCAGGATGATGCCCTGTCTGTTTACTAGTACACCGGGTTTAAGACTCGATACTTTTATTAAATTTATTTCCGAACCTGTATCTACTAAAAGTTCGCTGCGATTTTTGAACTGCGGGGCGAGTGTCCGGACTCGCGGAATCGGGGAATCTGCCGACAGATTTACTGCGGAGACGAACCGTCGTTCTGTTCGTTCTCTTCTATTATTGTCTTTACGGTTGACGACGCCGGGGCCTCCCGTCGCGGCGGCGAGGTGGACGGGAGGCTTTGCGCGTTTCCCTGATCTCTTAGTCTATTATTATATTCACGTTTCCTGCATTCGTGGATATCGTGTCCCTCGTTCTTACAATACCTACAGAATTTGGGTGCCTCGGTCGGGTTACGTTCTGAGGCTTTACGCTCTGTACGGGGGTCTTCCTTTGGTTGGATACGAGCGCGGTCACTATACGTCGTTTCGTTTTGTCGAATGTTACGCGGTGACGGGTTATATGGTGCATTAAAACGATTGGGGTTATAAGATTGGCGATTGTAGTCAATTCGTGGAGCGGTGTCGGTCGCTGGTCCGCGGTCTCTCACGTATGTGTAATTATTTCGCGGGGAGACTGTGCTAGAGAAATTGCGCGGCGCTTCCTTAAAGCGCGTCTTGTCGAATTCGTATTGTTTATATGCCGTGGTGGCCCTTTTAAAAACTAGGTTCAGTGGTTCGTTCCTGTGCGGGCTAACCTCTGGCCGCAAGGCGGGAATGAGCCCTCTAATAAAACTGTCTATTGTTAATTCGTCTACGTTCTCGATGTTGCGATGACTATCATCGCAGTCTAAAATTGCGGCGCGGAGGTCTTTTGTTCTGCTAATATAATCCAAGATATGCTCGTTTTGACCTTGCAATATGCTTGCGAGATCGCCGCGGTATTGGTCTACCGACCGATGTGGACCAAAAACTTCTTTGAGGCGGTTGCACAGCTCGTTTATTGTGCAACAATTTTCGTCCTCTAAAGCCGAATATGCGCGATATCTTAGTTTATTGCAAATTAATTTTGTCAAAGTTCGTTCCGCATAGGGCGGTACGATATCCCTAGCTCTCTTGCAGGCTCGACTAAATTGTATTACCGGAATATTAGTGCCGTCGAAGGCGGGTATAAATTCGAGAGCTTCCTTGACCGTGAAGCTCAATGGTTCCGTCGACATGCGTTCGACACGGGAAGTTGTTTCAGGTGAGAGGGGTGCGCGTTGCGATGACGCGAAACTAGCTTCGCGGATCTCGCGGAGTTCACGCTGAATATTTTGTAAATCTAGTCGTTGCTGCTCCGCAGCATCCTCGAAATTCCTACGCGAGTCTGCTAAAAATCTTGCCTGCTCGTTGAGGTACGCTTCCTTTTCCGCTAACTCTGCCTGGAATTTTAATAGGTGGGCTCGGTGGGCGCGGGAGAATCTCCACGTTTTTTTGATCGTGTATCCATTTTAACGTGATTTTACAAAACTTGTCAGTAGATGTTATTTTTAGTTTCGTGCACAGTTTCTATATTCGCGGGGATCACGTTGGGACTGTCCTAATTCGCGGTGATCACTTGCTAACAATATCGTCACTCGGTTCACGGCAAATATTTACGGACAGCTGGGATGCGTGTCCTACCGACTGCGCCAAATTTGTCACGTCCCGGGCTGGGCTTCCCCTTTCCTTTTTTAATCGCGATCTTTCCGTCCCAAACGGTACGTACGTCCGAATCTGAACGAGGCCCGACGAACAGAATGCACAAAATCTAACAAATTTACTTATAGCTATTACTCATCGGTGTTGAATGATGCACTTGATTTGATATTGTGTCCAGGTGTGATGAGGGAGTTGCAGGAGGTTGGCTAGTTCCGCCGAGTCGCCTGGAAAGAGCTGCTTCTGAAGCCTTGTGGTACGTTAGCGAAGCACGTTCGGAACATATATTTATTTGTGGGAACTTTAACAGTATGAACTCCCGACGCGGATGAGGACGTTGGGTTTCGGTAATACACAATAACGTTCACGGTGCAATTAGGTAAAAATAATAATAATATATTCTATTTATAAATTGGTTACACTAAACACTTAGAATCTACAATTAACGATATGGTATTTAGACTAAGAATACGATTTGGAAATAGCAAGGCGTATCACGCGAGAAGTTGAAGTTATTAATGCGCGGGACTCTCATAGGAGACGTCGTTTCTCCTCGGAGTCTGGAACTGAAGTGTAGAGCCGTCCGCGCTTCCTTGGCGCGTCGAGTCCGGCCGGTGGAGGGGCGACGTTGGTGCGAGGGAGAGCGCATCTGCTGACGATAGTCTGTCTCTCTCTCTGGGCGTTGTGAGATCTGCTGGTGCTTGCAGTTTCCCGTGGAGCACGGTTGACTGCGAGCGTGATGGAATGCGCTGAGCTTGCAGTTCTCAGTGCGAGCGGATGCATCACGTGCGTTCTCTCTTACTCCTGGTGCACCGTGAGATTTGCTGCCGTCTGCAGGATCCCATGGAGCGCGACTATCTGCGAGCGTGATGGTATTTGCTGACCTTGCAGTTTTCACGGTGTGAACGGATTGCAACATTGGCGCGCTACTAACTTATTCTACATTATACATAGGCGTATGCATTAGTTTGTTATTGGTATTTGAATATTTAACTTATAGTTATTTGCTTATAATGTTGGCTTATGTTATCGTGTGTGTGTGTGCGTGTGGTGCACAATGCTTGTATATGTGTTGTGTATATGTGTGCTTAAGAAATAGGATGTTGTATGTGTTACAATTGTGTACTTATGAACTAGCACAAAACGTAGTATGTAATTAGCGCAGACATAATATGGAGTATAGAATGTGTTATATATTATAGAATGAAGCATAGGGTGGGGAATGGAGTGTAGTGTGGAATAAGGTATGGAATGTAGTATATGATGGAGTATAGGACGGGGTATAGAACATAGTATAGAATGAGGTATATGATGCATATAATGTATGTATGTATCCTAGCTTAAAGCTAACGCAACACGACGACAGTCGTTACACTATATTGTTCATTTCGCATGAATTTGAAGCTAAATTGTTCATTTCGCATGAATTTGAAGCTAAATTGTTCATTTCCCATGAATTTGAAGCTAATTCGTTTGTTTAAAATCGCTATTTCGCACGAATTTGAATCGAAATCGTGTGTTTCGTGTGATATTGACGTTAAATCGTTCGTTTCGCGTGGATATGTAACGACTGTCGTCGTGTTGCGTTAGCTTTAAGCTAGGATACATACATACATTATATGCATCATATACCTCATTCTATACTATGTTCTATACCCCGTCCTATACTCCATCATATACTACATTCCATACCTTATTCCACACTACACTCCATTCCCCACCCTATGCTTCATTCTATAATATATAACACATTCTATACTCCATATTATGTCTGCGCTAATTACATACTACGTTTTGTGCTAGTTCATAAGTACACAATTGTAACACATACAACATCCTATTTCTTAAGCACACATATACACAACACATATACAAGCATTGTGTACCACACGCACACACACACACGATAACATAAGCCAACATTATAAGCAAATAACTATAAGTTAAATATTCAAATACCAATAACAAACTAATGCATACGCCTATGTATAATGTAGAATAAGTTAGTAGCGCGCCAATGTTGCAATCCGTTCACACCGCGAAAACTGCAAGGTCAGCAAATACCATCACGCTCGCAGATAGTCGCGCTCCATGGGATCCTGCAGACGGCAGCAAATCTCACGGTGCACCAGGAGTAAGAGAGAACGCACGTGATGCATCCGCTCGCACTGAGAACTGCAAGCTCAGCGCATTCCATCACGCTCGCAGTCAACCGTGCTCCACGGGAAACTGCAAGCACCAGCAGATCTCACAACGCCCAGAGAGAGGGACAGACTATCGTCAGCAGATGCGCTCTCCCTCGCACCAACGTCGCCCCTCCACCGGCCGGACTCGACGCGCCAAGGAAACGCGGACGGCTCTACACTTCAGTTCCAGACTCCGAGGAGAAACGACGTCTCCTATGAGAGTCCCGCGCATTAATAACTTCAACTTCTCGCGTGATACGCCTTGCTATTTCCAAATCGTATTCTTAGTCTAAATACCATATCGTTAATTGTAGATTCTAAGTGTTTAGTGTAACCAATTTATAAATAGAATATATTATTATTATTTTTACCTAATTGCACCGTGAACGTTATTGTGTATTACCGAAACCCAACGTCCTCATCCGCGTCGGGAGTTCATACTGTTAAAGTTCCCACAAATAAATATATGTTCCGAACGTGCTTCGCTAACGTACCACAAGGCTTCAGAAGCAGCTCTTTCCAGGCGACTCGGCGGAACTAGCCAACCTCCTGCAACTCCCTCATCACACCTGGACACAATATCAAATCAAGTGCATCATTCAACACCGATGAGTAATAGCTATAAGTAAATTTGTTAGATTTTGTGCATTCTGTTCGTCGGGCCTCGTTCAGATTCGGACGTACGTACCGTTTGGGACGGAAAGATCGCGATTAAAAAAGGAAAGGGGAAGCCCAGCCCGGGACGTGACAGATATAAACATAATTCGTGTATTTCGCCTGAATTTGAAGCTAAATTGTTCATTTCCCATTAATTTGAAGCTAATTCGTTTGTTTAAAATCGCTATTTCGCACGAATTTGAATCGAAATCGTGTGTTTCGCGTGATATTGACGTTAAATCGTTCGTTTCGCGTGGATATAAAGCTAATTCGTGTATTTCGCATGAACTTGAAGCTAAATTGTTCATTTCGCATGAATTTGAAGCTAAATTGTTCATTTCGCATGAATTTGGAGCTATATCGTTTGTTTAAAATCGCTATTTCGCAAGAATTTGAATCGAAATCTTGTATTTCGCATGATATTGACGCTATAACGTTTGTTTCGCGTGAATTAGAAGCTAATTCGTGTATTTCGCCTGAATTTGAAGCTAAATTGTTCATTTCCCATGAATTTGAAGCTAATTCGTTTGTTTAAAACCGCTATTTCGCACGAATTTGAATCGAAATCGTGTGTTTCGCGTGATATTGACGTTAAATCGTTTGTTTCGCGTGGATATAAATCTAATTCGTGTATTTCGCATGAATTTGAAGCTAAATTGTTCATTTCGCATGAATTTGAAGCTAAATCGTTTGTGTCGCGTGAATTAGAAGCTAATTCATGTATTTCGCCTGAATTTGAAGCTAAATTGTTCATTTCGAATGAATTTGAAGCTAAATCGTTTGTTTGTAATCGCTTTTTCGCACGAATTTGAGTCGAAATCGTGTATTTCGCATGATATTTACGGTAAGTCGTTTGTTTCGGTGGATTTAAAGCTAAATCGAGTAATTCGCATGAATTTGAAGCTAAATTGTTCATTTCGCATGAATTTGAAGCTAAAACGTTTGTTTAAAATTGCTATTGCGTACGAATTTGAATCGAAATCGTTTGTTTAAAATCGCTATTTCGCACGAATTTGAATCGAAATCATGTATTTCGCATGATATTGACGCTCTAACGTTTGTTTCGCGTGAATTAGAGGCTAATTCATGTATTTCTCCTGAATTTGAAGCTAAATTGTTCATTTCCCATGAATTTGAAGCTAATTCGTTTGTTTAAAATCGCTATTTCGCACGAATCTGAATTGAAATCGCGTGTTTCGCGTGATATTGACGTTAAATCGTTCGTTTCGCGAGGATATAAAGCTAATTCGTGCAATTCGAATGAATTTGAAGCTAAATTGTTCATTTCGCATGAATTTGAAGCTAAATCGTTTGTTTAAAATCGCTATTTCGCACGAATTTGAAGCGAAATCTTGTGTTTCACGTGATATTGACGTTAAATCGTTTGTCTCGCGAGAATTTGAAGCTAATTCGTGCAATTCGCATGAATTTGAAGCTAAATTGTTCATTTCGCATGAATTTGAAGCTAATTTGTTCATTTCGCATGAATTTGAAGCTAAAACGTTTGTTTAAAATCGCTATTGCGCACGAATTTGAATCGAAGTCGTTTGTTTAAAATCGCTTTTTCGCACGAATTTGAATCGAAATCGTGTGTTTCACGTGATATTGACGTTAAATCGTTCGTTTCGCGCGGATATAAAGCTAATTCGTGTATTTCGCATGAATTTGAAGCTAAATTGATCATTTCGCATGAATTTGAAGCTAAATCGTTTGTTTGAAATCGCTTTTTCGCACGAATTTGAGTCGAAATCGTGTATTTCGCATGATATTGAAGGTAAGTCGTTTGTTTCGTCTGGATTTAAAGCTAAATCGAGTAATTCGCATGAATTTGAAGCTATATTGTTCATTTCGCATGAATTTGAAGCTAAATTGTTCATTCGCATGAATTTGAAACTAAATCGTTTGTTTAAAATCGCTATTTCGCACGAATTTGAAGCGAAATCGTGTGTTTCACGTGATATTGACGTTAAATCGTTTGTCTCGCGAGAATTTGAAGCTAATTCGTGCAATTCGCATAAATTTGGTAGCTAAATTGTTCATTTCGCATGAATTTGAAGCTAAAGTATTCATTTCGCATGAATTTGAAGCTATATCGTTTGTTTAAAATCGCTATTTCGCACGAATTTGAATCGAAATCTTGTATTTTGCATGATATTGACGCTATAACGTTTGTTTCGCGTGAATTAGAAGCTAATTCGTGTATTTCGCCTGAATTTGAAGCTAAATTGTTCATTTCCCATGAATTTGAAGCTAATTCGTTTGTTTAAAGTCGCTATTTCGCACGATTTTGAATCGAAATCGTGTGTTTCGCGTGATATTGACGTTAAATCGTTCGTTTCGCGTGGAAATAAATCTAATTCGTGCATTTCGCATAAATTTGAAGCTAAATTGATCATTTCGCATGAATTTGAAGCTAAATCGTTTGTTTGAAATCGCTTTTTCGCACGAATTTGAGTCGAAATCGTGTATTTCGCATGATATTGAAGGTAAGTCGTTTGTTTCGTCTGGATTTAAAGCTAAATCGAGTAATTCGCATGAATTTGAAGCTATATTGTTCATTTCGCATGAATTTGAAGCTAAATTGTTCATTCGCACGAATTTGAAACTAAATCGTTTGTTTAAAATCGCTATTTCGCACGAATTTGAAGCGAAATCGTGTGTTTCACGTGATATTGACGTTAAATCGTTTGTCTCGCGAGAATTTGAAGCTAATTCGTGCAATTCGCATAAATTTGGTAGCTAAATTGTTCATTTCGCATGAATTTGAAGCTAAAGTATTCATTTCGCATGAATTTGAAGCTATATCGTTTGTTTAAAATCGCTATTTCGCACGAATTTGAATCGAAATCTTGTATTTTGCATGATATTGACGCTATAACGTTTGTTTCGCGTGAATTAGAAGCTAATTCGTGTATTTCGCCTGAATTTGAAGCTAAATTGTTCATTTCCCATGAAATTGAAGCTAATTCGTTTGTTTAAAGTCGCTATTTCACACGATTTTGAATCGAAATCGTGTGTTTCGCGTGATATTGACGTTAAGTCGTTCGTTTCGCGTGGAAATAAAGCTAATTCGTGCATTTCGCATGAATTTGAAGCTAAATTGTTCATTTCGCATGAATTTGAAGCTAATTCGTTTGTTTAAAATCGCTATTTCGCACGAATTTGATTCGAAATCGTGTGTTTCGCGTGATATTGACGTTAAATCGTTCGTTTCGCGTGGATATAAAGCTAATTCGAGTAATTCGCATGAATTTGAAGCTAAATCGTTTGTTTAACATCGCTTTTTCGCACGAATTTGAGTCGAAATCGTGTATTTCGCATGATATTGACGGTAAGTCGTTTGTTTCGGGTGGATTTAAAGCTAAATCGAGTAATTCGCATGAATTTGAAGCTAAACTGTTGATTTCGCATGAATTTGAAGCTAAATTGTTCATTTCGCATGAATTTGAAGCTACAACGTTTGTTTAAAATCGCTATTTCGCACGAATTTGAATCGAAATCATGTATTTCGCATAATATTGACGCTATAACGTTTGTTTTGCGTGAATTAGAAGCTATTCGTGTATTTCGCCTGAATTTGAAGCTAAATTGTTCATTTCCCATGAATTTGAAGCTAATTCGTTTGTTTAAAATCGCTATTTCGCACGAATTTGAATCGAAATCGTGTGTTTCGCGTGATATTGACGTTAAATCGTTCGTTTCGCGCGGATATAAAGCTAATTCGTGTATTTCGCATGAATTTGAAGCTAAATTGTTCATTTCGCATGTATTTGAACCTAAATCGTTTGTCTGAAATCGCTTTTTCGCACGAATTTGAGTCGAAATCGTGTGTTTCGTATGATAATGACGGTAAGTCGTTTGTTTCGGGTGGATTTAAAGCTAAATCGAGTAATTCGCATGAATTTGAAGCTAAATTGTGCATTTCGCATGAATATGAAGCTAAAACGTTTGTTTAAAATCGCTATTGCGCACGAATTTGAATCGAAATCGTTTGTTGAAAATCGCTATTTCGCACGAATTTGAATCGAAATCGTGTGTTTCACGTGATATTGACGTTAAATCGTTTGTCTCGTGAGAATTTGAAGCTAATTCGTGCAATTCGCATAAATTTGGTATCTAAATTGTTCATTTCGCATGAATTTGAAGCTAAATTGTTCATTTCGCATGAATTTGAAGCTATATCGTTTGTTTAAAATCGCTATTTCGCACGAATTTGAATCGAAATCTTGTATTTCGCATGATATTGACGCTATAACGTTTGTTTCGCGTGAATTAGAAGCTAATTCGTGTATTTCGCCTGAATTTGAACTAAATTGTTCATTTCCCATGAATTTGAAGCTAATTCGTTTGTTTAAAATCGCTATTTCGCACGAATTTGATTCGAAATCGTGTGTTTCGCGTGATATTGACGTTAAATCGTTCGTTTCGCGTGGATATAAAGCTAATTCGAGTAATTCGCATGAATTTGAAGCTAAATCGTTTGTTTAACATCGCTTTTTCGCACGAATTTGAGTCGAAATCGTGTATTTCGCATGATATTGACGGTAAGTCGTTTGTTTCGGGTGGATTTAAAGCTAAATCGAGTAATTCGCATGAATTTGAAGCTAAACTGTTGATTTCGCATGAATTTGAAGCTAAATTGTTCATTTCGCATGAATTTGAAGCTACAACGTTTGTTTAAAATCGCTATTTCGCACGAATTTGAATCGAAATCATGTATTTCGCATAATATTGACGCTATAACGTTTGTTTTGCGTGAATTAGAAGCTATTCGTGTATTTCGCCTGAATTTGAAGCTAAATTGTTCATTTCCCATGAATTTGAAGCTAATTCGTTTGTTTAAAATCGCTATTTCGCACGAATTTGAATCGAAATCGTGTGTTTCGCGTAATATTGACGTTAAATCGTTCGTTTCGCGCGGATATAAAGCTAATTCGTGTATTTCGCATGAATTTGAAGCTAAATTGTTCATTTCGCATGAATTTGAAGCTAAATTGTTAATTTCGCATGAATTTGAATCTAAAACGTTTGTTTAAAATCGCTATTGCGCACGAATTTGAATCGAAATCGTTTGTTTAAAATCGCTATTTCGCACGAATTTGAATCGAAATCGTGTGTTTCACGTGATATTGACGTTAGATCGTTCGTTTCGCGTGGATATAAAGCTAATTCGTGTTTTTCGCATGAATTTGAAGCTAAATTGTTCATTTCGCATGAATTTGAAGCTTAATCGTTTGTTTAAAATCGCTATTTCGCACGAATTTGAAGCGAAATCGTGTGTTTCACGTGATATTGACGTTAAATCGTTCGTTTCGCGTGGATATAAAGCTAATTCGTGTTTTTCGCATGAATTTGAAGCTAAATTATTCATTTCTCATGAATTTGAAGCTAATTCGTTTGTTTAAAATCGCTATTTCGCACGAATTTGAATTGAAATCGCGTGTTTCGCGTGATATTGACGTTAAATCGTTCGTTTCGCGTGTATATAAAGCTAATCCGAGTATTTCGCATGAATTTGAAGCTAAATTGTTCATTTCGCATGAATTTGAACCTAAATCGTTTGTTTGAAATCGCTTTTTCGCACGAATTTGAGTCGAAATCGTGTATTTCGCATGATATTGACGGTAAGTCGTTTGTTTCGGGTGGATTTAAAGCTAAATCGAATAATTCGCATGAATTTGAAGCTAAATTGTTCATTTCCCATGAATTTGAAGCTAATTCGTTTGTTTAAAATCGCTATTTCGCACGAATTTGAATCGAAATCGTGTGTTTCGCGTAATATTGACGTTAAATCGTTCGTTTCGCGCGGATATAAAGCTAATTCGTGTATTTCGCATGAATTTGAAGCTAAATTGTTCATTTCGCATGAATTTGAAGCTAAATTGTTCATTTCGCATGAATTTGAAGCTATATCGTTTGTTTAAAATCGCTATTTCGCACGAATTTGAATCGAAATCTTGTATTTCGCATGATATTGACGCTATAACGTTTGTTTCGCGTGAATTAGAAGCTAATTCGTGTATTTCGCCTGAATTTGAACTAAATTGTTCATTTCCCATGAATTTGAAGCTAATTCGTTTGTTTAAAATCGCTATTTCGCACGAATTTGAATCGAAATCGTGTGTTTCGCGAGATATTGACGTTAAATCGTTCGTTTCGCGTGGATATAAAGCTAATTCGTGTTTTTCGCATGAATTTGAAGCTAAATTGTTCATTTCGCATGAATTTGAAGCTTAATCGTTTGTTTAAAATCGCTATTTCGCACGAATTTGAAGCGAAATCGTGTGTTTCACGTGATATTGACGTTAAATCGTTCGGTTCGCGTGGATATAAAGCTAATTCGTGTTTTTCGCATGAATTTGAAGCTAAATTATTCATTTCTCATGAATTTGAAGCTAATTCGTTTGTTTAAAATCGCTATTTCGCACGAATTTGAATTGAAATCGCGTGTTTCGCGTGATATTGACGTTAAATCGTTCGTTTCGCGTGTATATAAAGCTAATCCGAGTATTTCGCATGAATTTGAAGCTAAATTGTTCATTTCGCATGAATTTGAACCTAAATCGTTTGTTTGAAATCGCTTTTTCGCACGAATTTGAGTCGAAATCGTGTATTTCGCATGATATTGACGGTAAGTCATTTGTTTCGGGTGGATTTAAAGCTAAATCGAATAATTCGCATGAATTTGAAGCTAAATTGTTTATTTCGCATGAATTTGAAGCTAAAACGTTTGTTTAAAATCGCTATTGCGCACGAATTTGAATCGAAATCGTGTGTTTCACGTGATATTGACGTTAAACCGTTTGTCTCGCGAGAATTTGAAGCTAATTCGTGCAATTCGCATAAATTTGGTAGCTAAATTGTTCATTTCGCATGAATTTGAAGCTAAATTGTTCATTTCGCATGAATTTGAAGCTATATCGTTTGTTTAAAATCGCTATTTCGCACGAATTTGAATCGAAATCTTGTATTTCGCATGATATTGACGCTATAAACGTTTGTTTCGCGTGAATTAGAAGCTAATTCGTGTATTTCGCCTGAATTTGAACTAAATTGTTCATTTCCCATGAATTTGAAGCTAATTCGTTTGTTTAAAATCGCTATTTCGCACGAATTTGAATCGAAATCGTGTGTTTCGCGTGATATTGACGTTAAATCGTTTGTTTCGCGTGGATATAAATCTAATTCGTGTATTTCGCATGAATTTGAAGCTAAATTGTTCATTTCGCATGAATTTGAAGCTAAATCGTTTGTGTCGCGTGAATTAGAAGCTAATTCATGTATTTCGCCTGAATTTGAAGCTAAATTGTTCATTTCGAATGAATTTGAAGCTAAATCGTTTGTTTGTAATCGCTATTTCGCACGAGTTTGAATCGAAATCATGTATTTCGCATGATATTGACGCTCTAACGTTTGTTTCGCGTGAATTAGAGGCTAATTCATGTATTTCGCCTGAATTTGAAGCTAAATTGTTCATTTCCCATGAATTTGAAGCTAATTCGTTTGTTTAAAATCGCTATTTCGCACGAATTTGAATCGAAATCGTGTGTTTCGCGTGATATTGACGTTAAATCGTTCGTTTCGCGTGGATATAAAGCTAATTCGTGTATTTCGCATGAATTTGAAGCTAAATTGTTCATTTCGCATGAATTTGAAGCTAAATTGTTAATTTTGCATGAATTTGAAACTAAATCGTTTGTTTAAAATCGCTATTTCGCACGAATTTGAATCGAAATCGTGTGTTTCGCGTGATATTGACGTTAAATCGTTCGTTTCGCGTGGATATAAAGCTAATTCGTGTATTTCGCATGAATTTGAAGCTAAATTGTTCATTTCGCATGAATTTGAAGCTAAATTGTTTATTTTGCATGAATTTGAAGCTAAAACGTTTGTTTAAAATCGCTATTGCGCACGAATTTGAATCGAAATCGTTTGTTTAAAATCGCTATTTCGCACGAATTTGAATCGAAATCGTGTGTTTCGCGTGATATTGACGTTAGATCGTTCGTTTCGCGTAGATATAAAGCTAATTCGTGTTTTTCGCATGAATTTGAAGCTAAATTGTTCATTTCGCATGAATTTGAAGCTCAATCGTTTGTTTAAAATCGCTATTTCGCACGAATTTGAAGCGAAATCGTGTGTTTCACGTGATATTGACGTTAAATCGTTCGTTTCGCGTGGATATAAAGCTAATTCGTGTTTTCGCATGAATTTGAAGCTAAATTATTCATTTCTCATGAATTTGAAGCTAATTCGTTTGATTAAAATCGCTATTTCGCACGAATTTGAATTGAAATCGCGTGTTTCGCGTGATATTGACGTTAAATCGTTCGTTTCGCGATGATATAAAGCTAATTCGTGCAATTCGAATGAATTTGAAGCTAAATTGTTCATTTCGCATGAATTTGAAGCTAAATCGTTTGTTTAAAATCGCTATTTCGCACGAATTTGAAGCGAAATCTTGTGTTTCACGTGATATTGACGTTAAATCGTTTGTCTCGCGAGAATTTGAAGCTAGTTCGTGCAATTCGCATAAATTTGGTAGCTAAATTGTTCATTTCGCATGAATTTGAAGCTAAATTGTTAATTTCGCATGAATTTGAAGCTAAAACGTTTGTTTAAAATCGCTATTGCGCACGAATTTGAATCGAAATCGTTTGTTTAAAATCGCTATTACGCACGAATTTGAATCGAAATCTTGTATTTCGCATGATATTGACGATATAACGTTTGTTTCGCGTGAATTAGAATCTAATTCGTGTATTTCGCCTGAATTTGAAGCTAAATTGTTCATTTCCCATTAATTTGAAGCTAATTCGTTTGTTTAAAATCGCTATTTCGCACGAATTTGAATCGAAATCGTTGTTTAAAATCGCCATTTCGCACGAATTTGAATCGAAATCTTGTATTTCGCATGATATTGACGCTATAACGTTTGTTTCGCGTGAATTAGAAGCTAATTCGTGTATTTCGCCTGAATTTGAAGCAAAATTATTCATTTCCCATGAATTTGAAGCTAATTCGTTTGTTTAAAATCGCTATTTCGCACGAATTTGAATCGAAATCGTGTGTTTCGCTTGATAGTGACGTTAAATCGTTCGTTTCGCGAGGATATAAAGCTAATTCGCGCAATTCGAATGAATTTGAAGCTAAATTGTTCATTTCGCATGAATTTGAAACTAAATCGTTTGTTTAAAATCGCTATTTCGCACGAATTTGAAGCGAAATCGTGTGTTTCGAGTGATATTGACGTTAAATCGTTCGTTTCGCGTGGATATAAAGCTAATTCGTGTTTTTCGCATGAATTTGAAGCTAAATTATTCATTTCTCATGAATTTGAAGCTAATTCGTTTGTTTAAAATCGCTATTTCGCACGAATTTGAATTGAAATCGCGTGTTTCGCGTGATATTGACGTTAAATGGTTCGTTTCGCGAGGATATAAAGCTAATTCGTGCAATTCGAATGAATTTGAAGCTAAATTGTTCATTTCGCATGAATTTGAAGCTAAATCGTTTGTTTAAAATCGCTATTTCGCACGAATTTGAAGCGAAATCTTGTGTTTCACGTGATATTGACGTTAAATCGTTTGTCTCGCGAGAATTTGAAGCTAATTCGTGCAATTCGCATAAATTTGGTAGCTAAATTGTTCATTTCGCATGAATTTGAAGCTAAATTGTTACTTTCGCATGAATTTGAAGCTAAATCGTTTGTTTAAAATCGCCATTTCGCACGAATTTGAATCGAAATCGTGTGTTTCACGTGATATTGACGTTAAATCGTTCGTTTCGCGTGGATATAAAGCTAATTCGTGTATTTTGCATGAATTTGAAGCTAAATTGATCATTTCGCATGAATTTGAAGCTAAATCGCTTGTTTGAAATCGCTTTTTCGCACGAATTTGAGTCGAAATCGTGTATTTCGCATGATATTGAAGGTAAGTCGTTTGTTTCGGTCTGGATTTAAAGCTAAATCGAGTAATTCGCATGAATTTGAAGCTATATTGTTCATTTCGCATGAATTTGAAGCTAAATTGTTCATTCGCATGAATTTGAAACTAAATCGTTTGTTTAAAATCGCTATTTCGCACGAATTTGAAGCGAAATCGTGTGTTTCACGTGATATTGACGTTAAATCGTTTGCCCTCGCGAGAATTTGAAGCTAATTCGTGCAATTCGCATAAATTTGTGTAGCTAAATTGTTCATTTCGCATGAATTTGAAGCTAAAGTATTCATTTCGCATGAATTTGAAGCTATATCGTTTGTTTAAAATCGCTATTTCGCACGAATTTGAATCGAAATCTTGTATTTTGCATGATATTGACGCTATAACGTTTGTTTCGCGTGAATTAGAAGCTAATTCGTGTATTTCGCCTGAATTTGAAGCTAAATTGTTCGTTTCCCATGAATTTGAAGCTAATTCGTTTGTTTAAAGTCGCTATTTCGCACGATTTTGAATCGAAATCGTGTGTTTCGCGTGATATTGACGTTAAATCGTTCGTTTCGCGTGGAAATAAAGCTAATTCGTGCATTTCGCATGAATTTGAAGCTAAGTTGTTCATTTCGCATGAATTTGAAGCTAAATTGTTCATTTTGCAATGAATTTGAAGCTAAATTGTCCATTTCGCATGAATTTCAAGCTAAAACGTTTGTTCTAAAATCGCTATTGCGCACGAATTTGAATCGAAATCGTTTGTTGAAAATCGCTATTTCGCACGAATTTGAATCGAAATCGTGTGTTTCACGTGATATTGACGTTAAATCGTTTGTCTCGTGAGAATTTGAAGCTAATTCGTGCAATTCGCATAAATTTGGTATCTAAATTGTTCATTTCGCATGAATTTGAAGCTAAATTGTTCATTTCGCATGAATTTGAAGCTATATCGTTTGTTTAAAATCGCTATTTCGCACGAATTTGAATCGAAATCTTGTATTTCGCATGATATTGACGCTATAACGTTTGTTTCGCGTGAATTAGAAGCTAATTCGTGTATTTCGCCTGAATTTGAACTAAATTGTTCATTTCCCATGAATTTGAAGCTAATTCGTTTGTTTAAAATCGCTATTTTCGCACGAATTTGATTCGAAATCGTGTGTTTCGCGTGATATTGACGTTAAATCGTTCGTTTCGCGTGGATATAAAGCTAATTCGAGTAATTCGCATGAATTTTGAAGCTAAATCGTTTGTTTAACATCGCTTTTTCGCACGAATTTGAGTCGAAATCGTGTATTTCGCATGATATTGACGGTAAGTCGTTTGTTTCGGGTGGATTTAAAGCTAAATCGAGTAATTCGCATGAATTTGAAGCTAAACTGTTGATTTCGCATGAATTTGAAGCTAAATTGTTCATTTCGCATGAATTTGAAGCTACAACGTTTGTTTAAAATCGCTATTTCGCACGAATTTGAATCGAAATCATGTATTTCGCATAATATTGACGCTATAACGTTTGTTTTGCGTGAATTAGAAGCTATTCGTGTATTTCGCCTGAATTTGAAGCTAAATTGTTCATTTCCCATGAATTTGAAGCTAATTCGTTTGTTTAAAATCGCTATTTCGCACGAATTTGAATCGAAATCGTGTGTTTCGCGTAATATTGACGTTAACTCGTTCGTTTCGCGCGGATATAAAGCTAATTCGTGTATTTCGCATGAATTTGAAGCTAAATTGTTCATTTCGCATGAATTTGAAGCTAAATTGTTAATTTCGCATGAATTTGAATCTAAAACGTTTGTTTAAAATCGCTATTGCGCACGAATTTGAATCGAAATCGTTTGTTTAAAATCGATATTTCGCACGAATTTGAATCGAAATCGTGTGTTTCACGTGATATTGACGTTAGATCGTTCGTTTCGCGTGGATATAAAGCTAATTCGTGTTTTTCGCATGAATTTGAAGCTAAATTGTTCATTTCGCATGAATTTGAAGCTTAATCGTTTGTTTAAAATCGCTATTTCGCACGAATTTGAAGCGAAATCGTGTGTTTCACGTGATATTGACGTTAAATCGTTCGTTTCGCGTGGATATAAAGCTAATTCGTGTTTTTCGCATGAATTTGAAGCTAAATTATTCATTTCTCATGAATTTGAAGCTAATTCGTTTGTTTAAAATCGCTATTTCGCACGAATTTGAATTGAAATCGCGTGTTTCGCGTGATATTGACGTTAAATCGTTCGTTTCGCGAGGATATAAAGCTAATTCGTGCAATTCGAATGAATTTGAAGCTAAATTGTTCATTTCGCATGAATTTGAAGCTAAATCGTTTGTTTAAAATCGCTATTTCGCACGAATTTTGAAGCGAAATCGTGTGTTTCACGTGATATTGACGTTCAATCGTTTGTCTCGCGAGAATTTGAAGCTAATTCGTGCAATTCGCATAAATTTGGTAGCTAAATTGTTCATTTCGCATGAATTTGAAGCTAATTTGTTCCTTTCGCATGAATTGAAGCTATATCGTTTGTTTAAAATCGCTATTTCGCACGAATTTGAATTGAAATCGCGTGTTTCGCGTGATATTGACGTTAAATCGTTCGTTTCGCGAGGATATAAAGCTAATTCGTGCAATTCGAATGAATTTGAAGCTAAATTGTTCATTTCCCATGAATTTGAAGCTAAATCGTTTGTTTAAAAATCGCTATTTCGCACGAATATGAAACGAAATCGTGTGTTTCGCTTGATATTGACGTTAAATCGTTCGTTTCGCGTGGATATAAAGCTAATTCGTGTATTTCCCATGAATTTGAAGCTAAATTGTTCATTTCGCATGAATTTGAAGCTAAATTGTTAATTTTGCATGAATTTGAAACTAAATCGTTTGTTTAAAATCGCTATTTCGCACGAATTTGAAGCGAAATCATTTGTTTCACGTGATATTGACGTTAAATCGTTTGTCTCGCGAGAATTTGAAGCTAATTCGTGCAATTCGCATAAATTTGGTAGCTAAATTGTTCATTTCGCATGAATTTGAAGCTAAATTGTTCATTTCGCCTGCATTTGAAGCTAAATTGTTCATTTCGCATGAATTTGAAGCTATATCGTTTGTTTAAAATCGCTATTTCGCACGAATTTGAATCGAAATCTTGTATTTTGCATGATATTAACTCTATAACGTTTGTTTCGCGTGAATTAGAAGCTAATTCGTGTATTTCGCCTGAATTTGAAGCTAAATTGTTCATTTCGCATGTATTTGAACCTAAATCGTTTGTCTGAAATCGCTTTTTCGCACGAATTTGAGTCGAAATCGTGTGTTTCGCATGATAATGACGGTAAGTCGTTTGTTTCGGTGGATTTAAAGCTAAATCGAGTAATTCGCATGAATTTGAAGCTAAATTGTTCATTTCGCATGAATATGAAGCTAAAACGTTTGTTTAAAATCGCTATTGCGCACGAATTTGAATCGAAATCGTTTGTTGAAAATCGCTATTTCGCACGAATTTGAATCGAAATCGTGTGTTTCACGTGATATTGACGTTAAATCGTTTGTCTCGTGAGAATTTGAAGCTCATTCGTGCAATTCGCATAAATTTGGTATCTAAATTGTTCATTTCGCATGAATTTGAAGCTAAATTGTTCATTTCGCATGAATTTGAAGCTATATCGTTTGTTTAAAATCGCTATTTCGCACGAATTTGAATCGAAATCTTGTATTTCGCATGATATTGACGCTATAACGTTTGTTTCGCGTGAATTAGAAGCTAATTCGGGTATTTCGCCTGAATTTGAACTAAATTGTTCATTTCCCATGAATTTGAAGCTAATTCGTTTGTTTAAAATTGCTATTTCGCACGAATTTGAGTCGAAATCGTGTATTTCGCATGATATTGACGGTAAGTCGTTTGTTTCGGGTGGATTTAAAGCTAAATCGAGTAATTCGCATGAATTTGAAGCTAAACTGTTGATTTCGCATGAATTTGAAGCTAAATTGTTCATTTCGCATGAATTTGAAGCTACAACGTTTGTTTAAAATCGCTATTTCGCACGAATTTGAATCGAAATCATGTATTTCGCATGATATTGACGCTATAACGTTTGTTTTGCGTGAATTAGAAGCTATTCGTGTATTTCGCCTGAATTTGAAGCTAAATTGTTCATTTCCCATGAATTTGAAGCTAATTCGTGTGTTTAAAATCGCTATTTCGCACGAATATGAAACGAAATCGTGTGTTTCGCTTGATATTGACGTTAAATCGTTCGTTTCGCGTGGATATAAAGCTAATTCGTGTATTTCCCATGAATTTGAAGCTAAATTGTTCATTTCGCATGAATTTGAAGCTAAATTGTTAATTTTGCATGAATTTGAAACTAAATCGTTTGTTTAAAATCGCTATTTCGCACGAATTTGAAGCGAAATCATTTGTTTCACGTGATATTGACGTTAAATCGTTTGTCTCGCGAGAATTTGAAGCTAATTCGTGCAATTCGCATAAATTTGGTAGCTAAAATTGTTCATTTCGCATGAATTTGAAGCTAAATTGTTCATTTCCCATGAATTTGAAGCTAATTCGTGTGTTTAAAATCGCTATTTCGCACGAATATGAAACGAAATCGTGTGTTTCGCTTGATATTGACGTTAAATCGTTCGTTTTCGCGTGGATATAAAGCTAATTCGTATATTTCCCATGAATTTGAAGCTAAATTGTTCATTTCGCATGAATTTGAAGCTAAATTGTTAATTTTGCATGAATTTGAAACTAAATCGTTTGTTTAAAATCGCTATTTCGCACGAATTTGAAGCGAAATCATTTGTTTCACGTGATATTGACGTTAAATCGTTTGTCTCGCGAGAATTTGAAGCTAATTCGTGCAATTCGCATAAATTTGGTAGCTAAATTGTTCATTTCGCATGAATTTGAAGCTAAATTGTTCATTTCGCATGAATTTGAAGCTATATCGTTTGTTTAAAATCGCTATTTCGCACGAATTTGAATCGAAATCTTGTATTTTGCATGATATTAACTCTATAACGTTTGTTTCGCGTGAATTAGAAGCTAATTCGTGTATTTCGCCTGAATTTGAAGCTAAATTGTTCATTTCGCATGTATTTGAACCTAAATCGTTTGTCTGAAATCGCTTTTTTCGCACGAATTTGAGTCGAAATCGTGTGTTTCGCATGATAATGACGGTAAGTCGTTTGTTTCGGGTGGATTTAAAGCTAAATCGAGTAATTCGCATGAATTTTGAAGCTAAATTGTTCATTTCGCATGAATATGAAGCTAAAACGTTTGTTTAAAATCGCTATTGCGCACGAATTTGAATCGAAATCGTTTGTTGAAAATCGCTATTTCGCACGAATTTGAATCGAAAATCGTGTGTTTCACGTGATATTGACGTTAAATCGTTTTGTCTCGTGAGAATTTGAAGCTAATTCGTGCAATTCGCATAAATTTGGTATCTAAATTGTTCATTTCGCATGAATTTGAAGCTAAATTGTTCATTTCGCATGAATTTGAAGCTATATCGTTTGTTTAAAATCGCTATTTCGCACGAATTTGAATCGAAATCTTGTATTTCGCATGATATTGACGATATAACGTTTGTTTCGCGTGAATTAGAATCTAATTCGTGTATTTCGCCTGCATTTGAAGCTAAATTGTTCATTTCCCATTAATTTGAAGCTAATTCGTTTGTTTAAAATCGCTATTTCGCACGAATTTGAATCGAAATCGTTTGTTTAAAATCGCCATTTCGCACGAATTTGAATCGAAATCTTGTATTTCGCATGATATTGACGCTATAACGTTTGTTTCGCGTGAATTAGAAGCTAATTCGTGTATTTCGCCTGAATTTGAAGCAAAATTATTCATTTCCCATGAATTTGAAGCTAATTCGTTTGTTTAAAATCGCTATTTCGCACGAATTTGAATCGAAATCGTGTGTTTCGCTTGATAGTGACGTTAAATCGTTCGTTTCGCGAGGATATAAAGCTAATTCGCGCAATTCGCATGAATTTGAAGCTAAATTGTTCATTTCGCATGAATTTGAAACTAAATCGTTTGTTTAAAATCGCTATTTCGCACGAATTTGAAGCGAAATCGTGTGTTTCGAGTGATATTGACGTTAAATCGTTCGTTTCGCGTGGATATAAAGCTAATTCGTGTTTTTCGCATGAATTTGAAGCCAAATTATTCATTTCTCATGAATTTGAAGCTAATTCGTTTGTTTAAAATCGCTATTTCGCACGAATTTGAATTGAAATCGCGTGTTTCGCGTGATATTGACGTTAAATGGTTCGTTTCGCGAGGATATAAAGCTAATTCGTGCAATTCGAATGAATTTGAAGCTAAATTGTTCATTTCGCATGAATTTGAAGCTAAATCGTTTGTTTAAAATCGCTATTTCGCACGAATTCGAAGCGAAATCTTGTGTTTCACGTGATATTGACGTTAAATCGTTTGTCTCGCGAGAATTTGAAGCTAATTCGTGCAATTCGCATAAATTTGGTAGCTAAATTGTTCATTTCGCATGAATTTGAAGCTAAATTGTTACTTTCGCATGAATTTGAAGCTAAATCGTTTGTTTAAAATCGCCATTTCGCACGAATTTGAAGCGAAATCGTGTGTTTCGAGTGATATTGACGTTAAATCGTTCGTTCCGCGTGGATATAAAGCTAATTCGTGTTTTTCGCATGAATTTGAAGCTAAATTATTCATTTCTCATGAATTTGAAGCTAATTCGTTTGTTTAAAATCGCTATTTCGCACGAATTTGAATTGAAATCGCGTGTTTCGCGTGATATTGACGTTAAATCGTTCGTTTCGCGTGGATATAAAGCTAATTCGTGTATTTCGCATGAATTTGAAGCTAAATTGTTCATTTCGCATGAATTTGAAGCTAAATTGTTCATTTCGCATGAATTTGAAGCTAAATTGTTCATTTCGCATGAATTTGAAGCTAAAACGTTTGTTTAAAATCGCTATAGCGCACGAATTTGAAGCGAAATCGTGTGTTTCACGTGATATTGACGTTAAATCGTTTGCCTCGCGAGAATTGGAAGCTAATTCGTGCAATTCGCATAAATTTGGTAGCTAAATTGTTCATTTCGCATGAATTTGAAGCTAAAGTATTCATTTCGCATGAATTTGAAGCTATATCGTTTGTTTAAAATCGCTATTTCGCACGAATTTGAATCGAAATCTTGTATTTTGCATGATATTGACGCTATAACGTTTGTTTCGCGTGAATTAGAAGCTAATTCGTGTATTTCGCCTGAATTTGAAGCTAAATTGTTCGTTTCCCATGAATTTGAAGCTAATTCGTTTGTTTAAAGTCGCTATTTCGCACGATTTTGAATCGAAATCGTGTGTTTCGCGTGATATTGACGTTAAATCGTTCGTATCGCGTGGAAATAAAGCTAATTCGTGCATTTCGCATGAATTTGAAGCTAAATTGTTCATTTCGCATGAATTTGAAGCTAAATTGTTCATTTTGCAATGAATTTGAAGCTAAATTGTCCATTTCGCATGAATTTCAAGCTAAAACGTTTGTTTAAAATCGCTATTGCGCACGAATTTGAATCGAAATCGTTTGTTGAAAATCGCTATTTCGCACGAATTTGAATCGAAATCGTGTGTTTCACGTGATATTGACGTTAAATCGTTTGTCTCGTGAGAATTTGAAGCTAATTCGTGCAATTCGCATAAATTTGGTATCTAAATTGTTCATTTCGCATGAATTTGAAGCTAAATTGTTCATTTCGCATGAATTTGAAGCTATATCGTTTGTTTAAAATCGCTATTTCGCACGAATTTGTATCGAAATCTTGTATTTCGCATGATATTGACGCTATAACGTTTGTTTCGCGTGAATTAGAAGCTAATTCGTGTATTTCGCCTGAATTTGAACTAAATTGTTCATTTCCCATGAATTTGAAGCTAATTCGTTTGTTTAAAATCGCTATTTCGCACGAATTTGATTCGAAATCGTGTGTTTCGCGTGATATTGACGTTAAATCGTTCGTTTCGCGTGGATATAAAGCTAATTCGAGTAATTCGCATGAATTTGAAGCTAAATCGTTTGTTTAACATCGCTTTTTCGCACGAATTTGAGTCGAAATCGTGTATTTCGCATGATATTGACGGTAAGTCGTTTGTTTCGGGTGGATTTAAAGCTAAATCGAGTAATTCGCATGAATTTGAAGCTAAACTGTTGATTTCGCATGAATTTGAAGCTAAATTGTTCATTTCGCATGAATTTGAAGCTACAACGTTTGTTTAAAATCGCTATTTCGCACGAATTTGAATCGAAATCATGTATTTCGCATAATATTGACGCTATAACGTTTGTTTTGCGTGAATTAGAAGCTATTCGTGTATTTCGCCTGAATTTGAAGCTAAATTGTTCATTTCCCATGAATTTGAAGCTAATTCGTTTGTTTAAAATCGCTATTTCGCACGAATTTGAATCGAAATCGTGTGTTTCGCGTAATATTGACGTTAAATCGTTCGTTTCGCGCGGATATAAAGCTAATTCGTGTATTTCGCATGAATTTGAAGCTAAATTGTTCATTTCGCATGAATTTGAAGCTAAATTGTTAATTTCGCATGAATTTGAATCTAAAACGTTTGTTTAAAATCGCTATTGCGCACGAATTTGAATCGAAATCGTTTGTTTAAAATCGCTATTTCGCACGAATTTGAATCGAAATCGTGTGTTTCATGTGATATTGACGTTAGATCGTTCGTTTCGCGTGGATATAAAGCTAATTCGTGTTTCTCGCATGAATTTGAAGCTAAATTGTTCATTTCGCATGAATTTGAAGCTTAATCGTTTGTTTAAAATCGCTATTTCGCACGAATTTGAAGCGAAATCGTGTGTTTCACGTGATATTGACGTTAAATCGTTCGTTTCGCGTGGATATAAAGCTAATTCGTGTTTTTCGCATGAATTTGAAGCTAAATTATTCATTTCTCATGAATTTGAAGCTAATTCGTTTGTTTAAAATCGCTATTTCGCACGAATTTGAATTGAAATCGCGTGTTTCGCGTGATATTGACGTTAAATCGTTCGTTTCGCGTGTATATAAAGCTAATCCGTGTATTTCGCATGAATTTGAAGCTAAATTGTTCATTTCGCATGAATTTGAACCTAAATCGTTTGTTTGAAATCGCTTTTTCGCACGAATTTGAGTCGAAATCGTGTATTTCGCATGATATTGACGGTAAGTCGTTTGTTTCGGGTGGATTTAAAGCTAAATCGAATAATTCGCATGAATTTGAAGCTAAATTGTTCATTTCGCATGAATTTGAAGCTAAAACGTTTGTTTAAAATCGCTATTGCGCACGAATTTGAATCGAAATCGTGTGTTTCACGTGATATTGACGTTAAACCGTTTGTCTCGCGAGAATTTGAAGCTAATTCGTGCAATTCGCATAAATTTGGTAGCTAAATTATTCATTTCGCATGAATTTGAAGCTAAATTGTTCATTTCGCATGAATTTGAAGCTATATCGTTTGTTTAAAATCGCTATTTCGCACGAATTTGAATCGAAATCTTGTATTTCGCATGATATTGACGCTATAACGTTTGTTTCGCGTGAATTAGAAGCTAATTCGTGTATTTCGCCTGAATTTGAACTAAATTGTTCATTTCCCATGAATTTGAAGCTAATTCGTTTGTTTAAAATCGCTATTTCGCACGAATTTGAATCGAAATCGTGTGTTTCGCGTGATATTGACGTTAAATCGTTTGTTTCGCGTGGATATAAATCTAATTCGTGTATTTCGCATGAATTTGAAGCTAAATTGTTCATTTCGCATGAATTTGAAGCTAAATCGTTTGTGTCGCGTGAATTAGAAGCTAATTCATGTATTTCGCCTGAATTTGAAGCTAAATTGTTCATTTCGAATGAATTTGAAGCTAAATCGTTTGTTTGTAATCGCTATTTCGCACGAATTTGAATCGAAATCATGTATTTCGCATGATATTGACGCTCTAACGTTTGTTTCGCGTGAATTAGAGGCTAATTCATGTATTTCGCCTGAATTTGAAGCTAAATTGTTCATTTCCCATGAATTTGAAGCTAATTCGTTTGTTTAAAATCGCTATTTCGCACGAATTTGAATCGAAATCGTGTGTTTCGCGTGATATTGACGTTAATCGTTCGTTTCGCGTGGATATAAAGCTAATTCGTGTATTTCGCATGAATTTGAAGCTAAATTGTTCATTTCGCATGAATTTGAAGCTAAATTGTTAATTTTGCATGAATTTGAAACTAAATCGTTTGTTTAAAATCGCTATTTCGCACGAATTTGAATCGAAATCGTGTGTTTCGCGTGATATTGACGTTAAATCGTTCGTTTCGCGTGGATATAAAGCTAATTCGTGTATTTCGCATGAATTTGAAGCTAAATTGTTCATTTCGCATGAATTTGAAGCTAAATTGTTTATTTTGCATGAATTTGAAGCTAAAACGTTTGTTTAAAATCGCTATTGCGCACGAATTTGAATCGAAATCGTTTGTTTAAAATCGCTATTTCGCACGAATTTGAATCGAAATCGTGTGTTTCACGTGATATTGACGTTAGATCGTTCGTTTCGCGTAGATATAAAGCTAATTCGTGTTTTTCGCATGAATTTGAAGCTAAATTGTTCATTTCGCATGAATTTGAAGCTTAATCGTTTGTTTAAAATCGCTATTTCGCACGAATTTGAATCGAAATCGTGTGTTTCGCGTGATATTGACGTTAAATCGTTTGTTTCGCGTGGATATAAATCTAATTCGTGTATTTCGCATGAATTTGAAGCTAAATTGTTCATTTCGCATGAATTTGAAGCTAAATCGTTTGTGTCGCGTGAATTAGAAGCTAATTCATGTATTTCGCCTGAATTTGAAGCTAAATTGTTCATTTCGAATGAATTTGAAGCTAAATCGTTTGTTTGTAATCGCTATTTCGCACGAATTTGAATCGAAATCATGTATTTCGCATGATATTGACGCTCTAACGTTTGTTTCGCGTGAATTAGAGGCTAATTCATGTATTTCGCCTGAATTTGAAGCTAAATTGTTCATTTCCCATGAATTTGAAGCTAATTCGTTTGTTTAAAATCGCTATTTCGCACGAATTTGAATCGAAATCGTGTGTTTCGCGTGATATTGACGTTAAATCGTTCGTTTCGCGTGGATATAAAGCTAATTCGTGTATTTCGCATGAATTTGAAGCTAAATTGTTCATTTCGCATGAATTTGAAGCTAAATTGTTAATTTTGCATGAATTTGAAACTAAATCGTTTGTTTAAAATCGCTATTTCGCACGAATTTGAATCGAAATCGTGTGTTTCGCGTGATATTGACGTTAAATCGTTCGTTTCGCGTGGATATAAAGCTAATTCGTGTATTTCGCATGAATTTGAAGCTAAATTGTTCATTTCGCATGAATTTGAAGCTAAATTGTTTATTTTGCATGAATTTGAAGCTAAAACGTTTGTTTAAAATCGCTATTGCGCACGAATTTGAATCGAAATCGTTTGTTTAAAATCGCTATTTCGCACGAATTTGAATCGAAATCGTGTGTTTCACGTGATATTGACGTTAGATCGTTCGTTTCGCGTAGATATAAAGCTAATTCGTGTTTTTCGCATGAATTTGAAGCTAAATTGTTCATTTCGCATGAATTTGAAGCTTAATCGTTTGTTTAAAATCGCTATTTCGCACGAATTTGAAGCGAAATCGTGTGTTTCACGTGATATTGACGTTAAATCGTTCGTTTCGCGTGGATATAAAGCTAATTCGTGTTTTTCGCATGAATTTGAAGCTAAATTATTCATTTCTCATGAATTTGAAGCTAATTCGTTTGTTTAAAATCGCTATTTCGCACGAATTTGAATTGAAATCGCGTGTTTCGCGTGATATTGACGTTAAATCGTTCGTTTCGCGATGATATAAAGCTAATTCGTGCAATTCGAATGAATTTGAAGCTAAATTGTTCATTTCGCATGAATTTGAAGCTAAATCGTTTGTTTAAAATCGCTATTTCGCACGAATTTGAAGCGAAATCTTGTGTTTCACGTGATATTGACGTTAAATCGTTTGTCTCGCGAGAATTTGAAGCTAGTTCGTGCAATTCGCATAAATTTGGTAGCTAAATTGTTCATTTCGCATGAATTTGAAGCTAAATTGTTAATTTCGCATGAATTTGAAGCTAAAACGTTTGTTTAAAATCGCTATTGCGCACGAATTTGAATCGAAATCGTTTGTTTAAAATCGCTATTACGCACGAATTTGAATCGAAATCTTGTATTTCGCATGATATTGACGATATAACGTTTGTTTCGCGTGAATTAGAATCTAATTCGTGTATTTCGCCTGAATTTGAAGCTAAATTGTTCATTTCCCATTAATTTGAAGCTAATTCGTTTGTTTAAAATCGCTATTTCGCACGAATTTGAATCGAAATCGTTTGTTTAAAATCGCCATTTCGCACGAATTTGAATCGAAATCTTGTATTTCGCATGATATTGACGCTATAACGTTTGTTTCGCGTGAATTAGAAGCTAATTCGTGTATTTCGCCTGAATTTGAAGCAAAATTATTCATTTCCCATGAATTTGAAGCTAATTCGTTTGTTTAAAATCGCTATTTCGCACGAATTTGAATCGAAATCGTGTGTTTCGCTTGATAGTGACGTTAAATCGTTCGTTTCGCGAGGATATAAAGCTAATTCGCGCAATTCGAATGAATTTGAAGCTAAATTGTTCATTTCGCATGAATTTGAAACTAAATCGTTTGTTTAAAATCGCTATTTCGCACGAATTTGAAGCGAAATCGTGTGTTTCGAGTGATATTGACGTTAAATCGTTCGTTTCGCGTGGATATAAAGCTAAATCGAGTAATTCGCATGAATTTGAAGCTAAATTGTTCATTCGCATGAATTTGAAACTAAATCGTTTGTTTAAAATCGCTATTTCGCACGAATTTGAAGCGAAATCGTGTGTTTCACGTGATATTGACGTTAAATCGTTTGCCTCGCGAGAATTTGAAGCTAATTCGTGCAATTCGCATAAATTTGGTAGCTAAATTGTTCATTTCGCATGAATTTGAAGCTAAAGTATTCATTTCGCATGAATTTGAAGCTATATCGTTTGTTTAAAATCGCTATTTCGCACGAATTTGAATCGAAATCTTGTATTTTGCATGATATTGACGCTATAACGTTTGTTTCGCGTGAATTAGAAGCTAATTCGTGTATTTCGCCTGAATTTGAAGCTAAATTGTTCGTTTCCCATGAATTTGAAGCTAATTCGTTTGTTTAAAGTCGCTATTTCGCACGATTTTGAATCGAAATCGTGTGTTTCGCGTGATATTGACGTTAAATCGTTCGTTTCGCGTGGAAATAAAGCTAATTCGTGCATTTCGCATGAATTTGAAGCTAAATTGTTCATTTCGCATGAATTTGAAGCTAAATTGTTCATTTTGCAATGAATTTGAAGCTAAATTGTCAATTTCGCATGAATTTCAAGCTAAAACGTTTGTTTAAAATCGCTATTGCGCACGAATTTGAATCGAAGTCGTTTGTTTAAAATCGCTATTTCGCACGAATTTGAATTGAAATCGCGTGCTTCGCGTGATATTGACGTTAAATCGTTCGTTTCGCGAGGATATAAAGCTAATTCGTGCAATTCGAATGAATTTGAAGCTAAATTGTTCATTTCGCATGAATTTGAAGCTAAATCGTTTGTTTAAAATCGCTATTTCGCACGAATTTGAAGCGAAATCGTGTGTTTCACGTGATATTGACGTTCAATCGTTTGTCTCGCGAGAATTTGAAGCTAATTCGTGCAATTCGCATAAATTTGGTAGCTAAATTGTTCATTTCGCATGAATTTGAAGCTAATTTGTTCCTTTCGCATGAATTTGAAGCTATATCGTTTGTTTAAAATCGCTATTTCGCACGAATTTGAATTGAAATCGCGTGTTTCGCGTGATATTGACGTTAAATCGTTCGTTTCGCGAGGATATAAAGCTAATTCGTGCAATTCGAATGAATTTGAAGCTAAATTGTTCATTTCGCATGAATTTGAAGCTAAATCGTTTGTTTAAAATCGGTATTTCGCACGAATTTGAAGCGAAATCGTGTGTTTCACGTGATATTGACGTTCAATCGTTTGTCTCGCGAGAATTTGAAGCTAATTCGTGCAATTCGCATAAATTTGGTAGCTAAATTGTTCATTTCGCATGAATTTGAAGCTAATTTGTTCCTTTCGCATGAATTTGAAGCTATATCGTTTGTTTAAAATCGCTATTTCGCACGAATTTGAATCGAAATCTTGTATTTCGCATGATATTGACGCTATAACGTTTGTTTCGCGTGAATTAGAAGCTAATTCGTGTATTTCGCCTGAATTTGAAGCTAAATTGTTCATTTCCCATGAATTTGAAGCTAATTCCTGTGTTTAAAATCGCTATTTCGCACGAATATGAAACGAAATCGTGTGTTTCGCTTGATATTGACGTTAAATCGTTCGTTTCGCGTGGATATAAAGCTAATTCGTGTATTTCCCATGAATTTGAAGCTAAATTGTTCATTTCGCATGAATTTGAAGCTAAATTGTTAATTTTGCATGAATTTGAAACTAAATCGTTTGTTTAAAATCGCTATTTCGCACGAATTTGAAGCGAAATCATTTGTTTCACGTGATATTGACGTTAAATCGTTTGTCTCGCGAGAATTTGAAGCTAATTCGTGCAATTCGCATAAATTTGGTAGCTAAATTGTTCATTTCGCATGAATTTGAAGCTTAATTGTTCATTTCGCATGAATTTGAAGCTAAATTGTTCATTTCGCATGAATTTGAAGCTATATCGTTTGTTTAAAATCGCTATTTCGCACGAATTTGAATCGGAATCTTGTATTTTGCATGATATTAACTCTATAACGTTTGTTTCGCGTGAATTAGAAGCTAATTCGTGTATTTCGCCTGAATTTGAAGCTAAATTGTTCATTTCGCATGTATTTGAACCTAAATCGTTTGTCTGAAATCGCTTTTTCGCACGAAATTGAGTCGAAATCGTGTGTTTCGCATGATAATGACGGTAAGTCGTTTGTTTCGGGTGGATTTAAAGCTAAATCGAGTAATTCGCATGAATTTGAAGCTAAATTGTTCATTTCGCATGAATATGAAGCTAAAACGTTTGTTTAAAATCGCTATTGCGCACGAATTTGAATCGAAATCGTTTGTTGAAAATCGCTACTTCGCACGAATTTGAATCGAAATCGTGTGTTTCACGTGATATTGACGTTAAATCGTTTGTCTCGTGAGAATTTGAAGCTCATTCGTGCAATTCGCATAAATTTGGTATCTAAATTGTTCATTTCGCATGAATTTGAAGCTAAATTGTTCATTTCGCATGAATTTGAAGCTATATCGTTTGTTTAAAATCGCTATTTCGCACGAATTTGAATCGAAATCTTGTATTTCGCATGATATTGACGCTATAACGTTTGTTTCGCGTGAATTAGAAGCTAATTCGGGTATTTCGCCTGAATTTGAACTAAATTGTTCATTTCCCATGAATTTGAAGCTAATTCGTTTGTTTAAAATTGCTATTTCGCACGAATTTGAGTCGAAATCGTGTATTTCGCATGATATTGACGGTAAGTCGTTTGTTTCGGGT